>NW_019525472.1:514422-569422 GCF_002814215.2 Seriola lalandi dorsalis | reverse complement strand
CCTTCCCCAACACTGGGTTTTGGTGCTCAGTTTTTCTCTCCTGTCCTGGTGCTCAGTCCATCTGTCCTCCCTTCCTCTCCCCTGGTGTCTGCTGTTGGACGGAGTCGGCTCAAGCTTTCCAAACGGCAGGTGGAGCAAGTCCAGCATTCCTCCACCAACCCCCTCTCTCTCTCTCTATCTCTTTCTCTCTCTCCAGAACATTCCCTACCCCGCACGCCCCTCAGAGAGCAAGAGACACACACAGACACATATAGACACACACAGAGACAGAGAGGAAGGAAAACAGAGACACAGTGGGAGGCAACAGGGGGAGAAGAGAAAAAGATGTTGACTTTTAGTGTTCTTCAAAACGATACATCTCACTTGACAAAACATCCACAGAGGATACAATCTCCCCGCACACCATGCTGAGATAGAAAGATTCATAATTTTAGTTTTAACTCAGCTGCAACTAACAGTTATTTTCATTAACATCTGGTAGTTGAGGCGTGTCAGTGACTCTGTGAGGCTATACTTGAAGGAATAGTTTTGGAAAATGCACTTATTCTTTTTCTTCGTCAGTCAGGCGATAGTTTTAGGTTAGCTTAGCATAAAGACTGGAAGCAAGGGGGGGTGGGGGGGCAGCTTGCCTGGCCAAGTCACTGCAACCGGCCAAGAAATAGTTCCAGCACATAAAGGTCAGGTCATGCTCGGACAGAACTAGTTTGTAGTCCACGTTGGTGTTTGTGGTTTGTCTGAGCGGTCGCACTCGAAGGTGGAGTGAAAATCCGATGGTCAAGGTGGAGATGTGACGGTCGCTGATGGAAGACATTAGTAGCATTGCACTTGGTCTGTCACGTGAAAAGTGGTAAATTGTTGTGTGACACATGAAAAAAAAACCCAACTTACTTTGTCACCTCCACTCCCACTCGACCCTCCCACTCCGGAGGGCGTTTTGAAGATATTCAAGCATCCCTTATCATAAAAGCACAATGTGTCATTATCATCCTTTGTTTTTTGTACAGATAAAACAAAAAAATTTTAATCTGTGAGCTTTAAACATGCTATTAGGTGGATTTTGTAACAGCTGGGCAGCTATTTACAGTCTTTTTGCTAAGCTAACTAAGTTAAGCTAACTGTCTCCTGACTGTAGCCTCATATTTAATGGATAGATATGAGAGTGATCCATCCAAATGCTGTTGAGAAATAATACTCAGAAACAAATAAGACAGAGGATTCTGTTAATTTCTGTACAAAACTTCATGACAACCCATTCAAAATTGGTCATGATATTTCAGGGAGTGATGGACTGACATTGCCATTCCCGTGAGTTAATGGGGCTAAAAATAAAAACAAATCCCTGTCACAAGTTCCCAGAGCCCATAGACTGGCTTCTGATTGCTTGTCTGATGAACTTTGAAAAAAACAACAACACAATATTACAATGACCTGAAACAGAGAGCAGCAGCTAATCCAGCTTCTGTTTGGTGTTTCTCGTAACCATTTTGAACATAAGGTTATCCAAAACACACAACTGTACCTGTTTTGTTATATGAACAACAAGGAAAGAGACCAACAAGTACAAATAGCAACAGTGACTGTGTGTGGTATTTTTACTTGATAATGACTGTGTAAACGATTATTCAGTGATTAATGGTGCCATTGTCATTGAATCAGCAACTGAATATAAATTAACTGACAAATCTTTCCAGCTGTAATTTTGATAAACAGAGGGAGAAAGAAAGGGAAAAGAACAGATAAAGAGCAGCTGCAAAAAATGATGTGATTTGGGGAACTGTTAGAGAAAGAATCTGCAGAACCTTCAATAACATGAAACACCAAACTTGTTTAAGCTCTTAAGGGGCAACATGGATATTTGATGAGTTTGGTGATGCTTCCAGAGCTGCATTACACGACCTTGAGCCCCGTGTGTGTTTGTGTGCAGTTGGAGGCCGATCCATGAGCCGTGCCAAAAACAGAAGAGTGAAATCCTGTTTCGTCTCTCCCGTAATGGACTGAGCTTGGGTGGTGCATTCAGACTGAGTCTTTTAAAATTTTTTGCATGTTCCAGGAGGAGATGAACCGAGGGAAGCCCAACTGGGAGCACCTGAGCGAGGACCTCCACGTCCTGATCACGGTGGAGGACACACACAACCGGGCCAAGATCAAACTCCAGCGGGCCATCAACGAGGTCAAGAAACTTCTCGTGCCTGCTGTGAGTATCGGTCCGAAAACCCCCCCATCATCATCACCCCCCCCCTGAGTGTCAGATATTACAGCCTGGACTGATGGAAAAACTGCGTGTGACTGGATGAGGGTTCACTGTGTTGGTATGCATGGAAGGGGGAAGGGGATTGTCAGTCCAAAAAGTGTGTGTTTGTGTCTTTTTTGTATTTTTCTGTGTGTGTGTGTGTGTGTGTGTGTGTGTGTGTGTGTGTGTGTGTGTGTGTGTGTGTGTGTGTGTGTGTGTCTCCGTGTGTATGAGAGAGTATGTGTAAGGAGTTAGGGTAATTAGGGTACACACATAAAGGGGTTTCCATGGTAACCCCTGGTTGTTTGAAAGGCTGAGGGAATGAATGGAGAGTCTGTTCACTCGTTCTCCCCACTCCATCACTCCTTTCACTTGTTCACAACTCACTTCATTCCCAACTACTGGCTACAGTATTCCTCTTTCTCACTGGGTTTTTTTTTTTTGTCTTGTTGTCCACACAAGGGGACATTTTGATTGCACTCCTCAACATTTCTCACATTCTCCGGCCCACCTACCTCCCCCCTACAGACTCACTCATACGTACATGAAAAGATAATGACGAATAACAAATGATGAGGAACATTGCACAGACATGAGCAGACACACACAGGGGCACTCTCTAAATTATCCCTGTTTGACAGAAGCACAGAAGCACATATTTTGAAATCACAAGGCTCTTTCCTTTTTATCTCCTCCACATTATTAACAACAATAGAAACAGAGTGAAAAGACCAGCAGGGGGATTTCTATTGCAGCGATCAGCCATCACTTCCTGCTCCAACCCCAGAACGGTATTGGATGCAAGGAGTGTCTATAGGCAATCAGGAGCTCAAACACCTGTTAATCTGCGTTTGAGTGAGTGAGCGAGTGAGTGAGTGAGTGCGTGTTTGTGTGTGGTAGCTAAAGTTAATGATATGTGTTAGTTTAACCCGGCCGACCTTGCTGTCCAACTGTAAATCAGTCAAGCTTCTCACCAAGCTGTAACTGGAGCTAAGAAGCTAGCGTGTTTGACACTGAATATGCCCTGCGAGGTGGAGCGGCTGTGTTCAAGGTCTCGTCATCTCCACTGCAGACTATGTAAAAAAAAAAAAACAGCAAACAGGAGAAGAAGAAAAAGAACATACTTCTTTCCCTTTTGAAAACATTTAAATTGATTCAGAATTAGTGTCCACATTCTGTAACATTTGCCGACTTTTTGACCAGACTCTCACAAAAGTTGATTCATTGGCTTGTGAAATGGCTGAATGACAGCGCTGTGCTGCTGTGCTTGCATGTGTTGGTTGCAGGCTGAGGGGGAGGACAACCTGAAGAAAATGCAGTTGATGGAGCTGGCCATTCTCAATGGGACCTACAGAGACGCCAATGTCAAGACGCGTAAGGATGACATCACAGTTAACATGTGGAGGAGGGTTGGTGGGTGACAAAGGAGGGGTCTTGTTACAGGAGTCCACTGTATATATGAACAATGCCTCTGTTTCTCCTGTTAAATAGTCTGTTTGTCCTCTCCTCTTCTTCCCTGTCCATTGTACGTGTTCACTTCGGGTGCGCTCGCGTGTGGGTGTGCGCATACTTGCAATATCGTGCATTTTCTGTGCCGCACAGCCACCGCCGCCTTCCCGCTAGCGACCCCTCAGGCGCCCCGGATCATCACAGGCCCGACGCCCGTCCTGCCTCCCACTCTGCGCAACCCCGCCCCCGTCACCACGCCGACCATCATGCCTCTGATTCGTCAGATCCAGAGCTCCACCCTCGTGCCGGGAGGCAATCCGCACCCGGCGCTGGTGCAGCAAGGGCCCGAATCTGGAATCATCTACACACCCTACGATTATCCCTACACACTCACACCCTCCATATTGGAATACCCAATTGACTCAACTGGAGTATTAGGTAAGTAGATTTGGAAGTTCATCACTTTCATACATAGGCAATGGATGTATTGGGAGAACTGGATACTGGGCTCCAATGAGAGTTGCTCATCAAGCAAAAAACTTTTCCTGGCCACGCCCGCTCGCCCCATAGACTTTACACTGAGGGGACATCGCTAACAAAAAACAGCTTTGAGGAAGTTTTACAAATATAGAATCTTTGTGGTTTAATATTTTGTCCTGTCAGCAACTTTACAGACATGTTTTATTAGGGCAGTCTATGAAGCTTTTTGGTCCACAGTTAAATTCCACGTGCCTAAAAACTGAGACCCAAACCTGGCTTGTATCCACGTCTGAGAGACCAAACCTGGCTTGCCAAATTTCATACCCAAATCCCAACCCTGGACCTGGAGATATATTTTTGCTTTATTTTATCATTTGCCCTGAGGCAATGCAATGACCTCACTCTGTCTCCCCACTCTTCTTCCCTCTGGGCATTACATATCTACTTGTAACACGACATGCTGTTGACTCAGTCAGAGAGAGGAAGAGGGAAATTTCTTGATAAAATACATCTGTTTGACAAAAAAAAAAGAAAAAGAAATCCAAACTCAAGCTTTTTCAGCAGATGGAGTTGCCATCACATGACCTGAGTATGGTTTTGAGTTCTGTGATGATAGGTGTCAATCATATGTGGGATGTGGGTCATCTGGTGTGTTCTTGTCAAACTAATGTTTCCAGTATCATGAATGAAATTTAAATCACATAAAAAGATGAAAAAAAACCTTTACCCAACAAAACCACTTGAACCCGACTCAAACCCAGATAATCTAGACCAGGGTCGATAGCAGAACACAAGGTCATTATTATTGCAGTACCGTAGTTTGCCACTGGGACAAATTGGTTGCCGTATCCAGCTCTTGTAATACATCCACGACATGTACAGATCGATGCTGAAGCTCATTTCTGGGCTAACAGTCTCTTCTCCCTGTGTTTTTGCAGGTATGGCTTTCCCAACCAAAGGCTAAGCGATAGCAACCCTTCCTAGCACACACATGGACTGGCTTGCAGAGACCCCCCCCCTTCCCTCCCTCCTTCCCCCACACACACATACTTGTCCCACAGAGCAAACACTCAGAGTTTGCTCATACTTTAGGATGACAGATTCCTCGACAGTCATTCTGTAGTCAAGTGTCCATTCCTGTTAATTTCCTCTTTGTATTAGCAGACTAGTGTTGTGGTGTGACAGCTACTTAACTTTTTTTTAATAGTTCAGCTTCCGCTTGTAATTTTAACACATTTTTAGTGAACCCATAGTTATTTTAGTGCTGCTGTTTGTGATTTAATATGTTAAAGCTTATTTTGATCACAGAGCTATAGAGTGACTTTACTTACAGCTGATGTTGAATCTACTAGTGAAGCGTAGTCAGAGATTAGTGGTTTGGATTATTATTTTCCTTAGAAAACAGAAGACCACAAAACAACAAAAAAAATTCTGTCTCTTAGAAGTGAGATGTTTTTGCTTATTTTTCACCTTCAGCCTTGAACACTTTGTAAATTCCTGGTTTCACTGATGTTGGTGCCATGGGTGGACTGTTTGATGTCTTTCTGATGAGTAACCTTCTGTGTTCTGTTTTGGCGATGTCAATGGCTGTTAGCAGGTGCCATGACCACTAAGGTACGACGCCACGACAAGAGAATCCATCCTTACCAAAGGGTAGTGACCACAGACAGAGGTTAGTTAGCTCACCAGCCACTTTAATGTGTATGTGTATGTGGGTGTGTGTGTTAGTGTGCGTGCATGCAGACCAATGGACCAATTTCAGTTTACATGTGTCTGTAATACGGCATGCCTAAAAAAATAAATAACTGTATCGGGCAAAAAGGTCACACGCTGAAGCGGCTTCAGTGTAAAATGTGAAACAGTATTTGTTGCAGTGAGCAGATTGGGAGGAACCATGTTAGGGGTGCCAGCTGCAGCGCTTATCTTTGCTCGCCTGTTAGATAAACTGGACGGCTTGCAGGCCGGGACCCTCTCAATTAGAATGGACCGCTCCATTCATGTGACTCGGTCCTTGTGACTCTGGATTTGGAGTCCTATCTCTCAGAAACTTTTTTTTTTGTTGTTGTTTATCTCCTCATTACTACTTTTGACCCTACAAATACTGTGGGAACATTTATTTATACCCAATTTCATTCCAGTAGAATTCCACAAATGTTTTTTTATTATTATTAATTAAATCCTGTGTTGTGCCCAATGACTATATGACACTTAAAGTAACAGTGGTTGTCTTTTTCTGAAGGTCATTCAATTCAATATGATCTTTGGTTTTTACTACTAAAACACAGCGTGTGATAACTACTGAAGTCTGTGTTACAAGCTCTTTTGTATGAAATACTGTTGTTTGTGGTCTTATCAGTCGCCCACTGGACTTTATCATTGGGGCTGTTTACATCTTTCATATATTTCCTAGCCAGAGTGGTGCTGTTACCATGTATTTAGCTGCAAAATAAATTTGTATATAGGGATTTTAAGGATTTAAGTGCTTATATGAAGCTTATGGAACAAGATCGCTTGGAAATACTTGTAGTATTTTTTTTTTTAGTTTTTTTTAGTTTGTAAATTTTTATTTTTGTTTTTATGGTATGCTTTTTATAGATGAAGTGTCTCCATGTAAACTTCAAATTTTATTCAAAGTGTGTAGCTACTACTGTTTTAGTCACAGCGAAGGTGGCAATGAAGGCAGTGTTATACTCTGTGTATTTAAGATGAGGTGACCTTCTCGATTCACAGGCCTCGTGACTGTTTTATGCAATAGAAATGGACTAGCTAGCTACAATATATGTGTGTGTGTGAGCAGTGGTGCTCTTGTTGTACACGATGGACAAAAAACACTAAAAGGCAATAAAGATGACTATTGAAAAAAATCTCTAAAGAAAACCAAAGCCTCTAAATTCTTGTAGTTAGTCTGTCTATTGTTAAATTGTTCCTAAAGTCCCTCTAAAATCACCATCTCTTAACCTCTCATTGCTGTCTCTTATGGTGCCTCTTTGCTTACTGTAGTCATTAGGTGCTCTTCTAATACTTCATAGCAAATAGATCAAACCATAATCAATAATCAGTTAATCACAACTGTTAATCACCAAGATCTTGTGCCTGCTGCTAAACAACACCTCTACTTGTCAGTAAGCGAAAGTATTTCTGAGGCCCAGACACTTTTCTCTGGACATAAAGGTCACTCTCTCACCCACATGAAACCATGCTGTCTCCCTCTCTGTCCATGGTTTCACTGTCTGTCTGTGCTACAAGTAGCCCAGCTAGCATGAGTAGTATCACTATAGCAGCGGTCACGCGACAGGAGGGGTATCTGCTCAAACTTAACCCTGCAAACACCTTCATGAGCACAGGTGAGCATCGCCAACCAGCCATTCCTTACGTCAACACCTGGTTGTTGATGTAAGTCCTTGTGAATGGTTATGGAGGGCTCATGAAGGTGCTGTGCGCCTCTTATGTAATACCCCTCATGCTGTGTGACTGCAGTAGATCTGCCTTGTTGTCATCCTGACGCCACTAGCTGACACTAATCTCTCTTCTATCTTTTTTTCTTTTTATGTCCCCTTTTATGTGCCCTTTTTGTTTCCTTTCCATGTCTGTCCGTCTCTGTCCGTCTAACTCTAGCTGCCACGGCAACTAACCCATGACCCCTTGACCTTCTGACATTTCCGCCCACTGATGACCCACCCATCTCTGCCCGCTGGCGTGCTCATTGGCCCACGGCCCCGCCACTCCCCCAGCTCAGCCAACCAGAGACCAGCACATTGGGAACAACCCGGCCGCTTCTGTCTAACCAACCAACCAGACGACAGCGATCATGGGAATAAACCTCAGGACCCCGCCCATCACCAAGTCCTAACCTAAACTTTACCAAACGTGCCTTCCTTACAAAACTCCAAAGCCAGTCTGTGAATTTTTTACAACCATCCGACGGTCAAAATCCCAATCTGTATCAGTTATTGCCATCCGTAACCAGTAGGCTTTACTGAGGATGGGCCCCAAACTGGTGAAGGGCTCCTAAACTAATCCCTAGCTGTGCCAAACTGTCTCTCTGAGCTGCCCTACCCTCAGTCATTGCGACGCAATAATAATGACTCTATTAATAACATGGTAACTATACTGATAATGATGGTAATTTTACTTATCCGCCACAGAAACCCTCCATAAACACTAAACTGAAAGAGATATGTTGATATTTTGTAGTATTTTTCCTCAACATGCACCTCTCACTTAACATGGGAAAATTTCCAGACACTCTTGAAAGGGATTGCTTCTTTTATGGCCCAACATACATTAATTTCATTATAACACATTATAATGGTGTTAAAATGTTCATATATTAACACGCTTTCCTTCAAAATGTAACACCAACGTGCGATTTCCAATGATGTTTAAAATGTCACATGCTTCTTCTTTTTTTTTAAGTGCACTATTTTCTGCTGCTTGTAGCATATTTGAGGAATACTTAAAAAAAAAAAGAAAAGCCATCGTTCAGTCGAGCAAAATGCCAGCGCCGAACCTTTTTCTCCATAAAGCGACAGGTGCTCAATGAGGAAAAATAACAAACCGGAATCCAAAATGCCAAAGTATCTCTGAGTGTTTCTTAAAAGGTAAAGCACCCGGATACTGAGTTGACGTATACAGAATAAATACTAAGCTTGTACAGTTACAGATAGACACACATGCAGAGGGAAGGTTGCACTTCTTTTGTCTAAATCTCGAGGACTTCTCCACAGCGATGCCTTTGCCTTTTTTCACACTACAGTATTGTATGAGCTTGAACAACAGTGCCTTTATTTATTGAGCGCGATGGAACAATGTTACACCTAAATCTTTTATCACTACACCATGGCATTGTGCCCAGCATGAAATTATGTTATTTGGGTTTATGCAGATTAATTACGACTGCAGGAAATGTGTCGCATGTGTCGTCATTTTACGGCTTTACATCCATAACTCTTCCCAATTCAGATTTTATTGCCAAAAAGAAAACCAGTGGCTCATTTGAATTGGAAGTGCAATGTAGTATTGAAGCTCTAGCTACAGTGTCTGAAATGTTTATGTGAGGTTTTTGGATGCCTCCAGAGAACAGTGTTATTCTTTTTGTTTTTTGTTTGTTTGTTTTCGGTTGATTGTTTTGTTGGAGATGAAGTCGTCCATACATACAATATATTTTTGCATGTGTATCCGCTTTTTCAGAGGGTGTGGTACACTTTTACATACACAAACCAGCTGATGCCTTGACGTTTAAAAAAAAAAAAAAATCATGGAGTCATAACATCTGTAACAAGTTTATAATGTATTTTTATATTTTATTTTGTACATGAAAATAACATTAAATGACCTTTTCAGATAAGAACATTATGCCTTATTACGGAGAATAATTTGACGAATATAACTATCCTTCATGTGTCACTAGTAGTCACTCTGTCCTGAGAAACTGGAGTCTGATGTTCTC
Source organism: Seriola lalandi dorsalis (assembly GCF_002814215.2). Classification (NCBI taxonomy): domain Eukaryota; kingdom Metazoa; phylum Chordata; class Actinopteri; order Carangiformes; family Carangidae; genus Seriola; species Seriola lalandi. Next base: position 559,814 of record NW_019525472.1, on the reverse strand, counting down.
TGTATTAACTTGAGCCTTTGAGATCAGCATTGCTTGCCTTCTGTGCCTTTTGTATACTATACGTGTGACAATTAACAGTGTAGTACAACATTAATCTACTCTTCAGTGCCAAGTGTAGGTTACTAACTGTTACCACTTCTGTGATTATTAACCACTTTAATTGTATCTGTCTCTGCTTTGGATTCCTTTTAAAACATACATGTGTGTCTAAAAAAAAAAGAGAAAAAAAAAGAAAAGATATGTGTTGAACAATGAACTTTTAACTTTTAAAGTATTCTGAGCAGGAATAACTCTTTGTACACTATTAAACTCATAGTTGTAAAACTAACAAACTTTGTTGCTTTTTCACTGTAGCACTTAATTATGCAAATCAGCTTCCTTTCTGCATACTAATCACCAAACACTCCTTGGACACAGAGGGACAAAAAGAAAACAGCAGATACTTCAGACAAAATGCAGGGAAAAGGCCACAACATGTTGCTCCCCACTTCTTTTTCTCTGCGTTCTTTCTCCTGTTCTCTGTCTTCCTCAGCTTTTTAAGTGGACATTGCAGACATTGATGTGTGTAATAAGAGAGAACAAAACACACCCAGCTCACCATGGTTCCTCAGAGGCATGCGCATGTATAACAGAAAAAAAAAAAGGAGGGGGGGTCAGGTTTGGAGGACTAGATGGCTGGGGAATTGAAGGGAAATTGATTGTGCAAGCTCGCCCTCAAACATCTGCAGAGTAAATATTACACAGGATCAGTCTGTCCCTGAAGTCTGAAAACCTACAGCTAATAACCAACATGTGTCATGGTCGATACATTTGTTTTAATTTGACTTTTTTTTCTTTTTAAGGCTGCGCTCATTAAAGAATAAAAACATAAAAAGGGATTATGTTAAAAAATACTCGTAGGTAATTTGAGCCTTTGACACTTGTAGTTAAAAGCAAAAGTTTAAACAACTCATTTAAAGTTTCACACACTCAAAAAAAAAAAAAAAAACGAATCACATGGGGTTTTCCGTGGTGAATGCAGCAGTGGGTGGCTCATTCGTCCTCTCCCTGCCCTTCCTGCTTTCATTGTGAAGTTGAGGGGTGATATTGAACTTCAGGCTTGGAGTTGAGCCTGCTCTGCGGCCGCAACCCCAGCCCCCTGATCACAGAGAGAGAAAGGACATAATGTGACCGCTGCTGACAATCCTCTGGACAGGAAGAAGCAGAGTGGAAGCACTGAGTGGAGATAGCAAGAGAGAGAGAGAGAAAATAAAAGAGAGAGAGAATGTGGGGATAGGGATGGGTGGTGGTGCATGTGTGTTTGGATGGGTGTGTACTCTTGTCTCTGTTTTTCCTGTTTTCAGTCAAGTTTCGTGCTGTTTTTCTTTTTGTTTTGTTTTTTTCTTGTTCTCCTAGTCTGGAATGAAACACTCTTCAAGCATCTGGCAATGTATTCTGCAGTCAGCTCTCACCATTGCCAACACTGGGGCCCAGCGCTCCCAGCGCTTAAAATCAAAGTGTGTTTGTGTGCGTGCGTACGCGTGTGTGCGTGTGTGTGTGTGGGAGAAAAAGAGAGAAAGTGAGAGGAAAAGACAGGTTGATTTACATTGCTATGTATGCACGGCGTTCTCCACATAATGAACAGCTCCAGATTTCCTCTGCTTGGTAAATATTTGATGACCGAGCGGCAGCGGAATGATTTTAGCCGAATAACAGTGGAGTCCTATAAGCTGCAGGGAAACGGCTCAAAAAGTTGTATTTCAAACCCCTCTCTCCCTTGTCCTCTTCCCATGTAAATAAGGCCAACTCCCCCTAACTCCACACACCCCTCTGAGGCAGTTTAAAGACCCAACACTGTCTCCTTGTCTCCTTGACAACCAGCATACACTGGGGTCCTGTCGTGGCCTCTCTGTCTTTTGTGTTTGGGAGCTCAGAGAGACAGAGAGAAAGAGAGGGAGGGAGAGAGAGGAGAGGAAGGAGAGGACGAAAACAAGAGTTGCTGAAAAAGATGACAAAGATGACATCACAGCGATTTTATCCCACAACTGAAAATTTGGTTTGTAGCCCAACAATGATGATGATGATGATGATGACTAACCAGAGGCACAAAATGGGTGGCAGGTCCGGCTGAGAGAGAGAGTGGGGAGGGGGTGGGGAGGGAGAGAGAGAGAGAGAGAGAGAGAGAGAGAGAGAGAGAGAGAGAGAGGGAGAGAGAGGCCCAGGGCTGAATGGGGCATTGTGGGAAAGACAGTGGGCACACTGGGCAGTAACACAGAGAACACTAACTCACAGATCATGCCAGAGAGTCTGAAAACACCCACACTGGGCGACAATGGCAAACTTCATCGCTCCACTTGGCCCCTTCTGAATACACACATACAATGGCAGAATCCAAATAAGATGCTCTGTTATTCGTGAAATTCAACACACTAAATTCCTTCAGTGCCTCTGTCCCTTTGACCGGCAGCAGATGGCCGGGGCTGAGTTGCATAAATGTGCGCGTACGTGTGCATGTGTGTGGCCCCGTCGTCTCACTGCGTAGGTACCCAGCAGGCATGAGAGGTGGGGAGTCGAGCATTTCATGGCCTGATAGGTATCATATGGACGTTATTTAACCTAGTATTACCTCCTTACTTTAATTAATGCAAACTCCATCATGCAAATGCAGCCTGTATCTCTCCTGACTGCATGGGAAACAAATTTAACTAAATCAGTCAATTAAATCAGGCCTAATTAGAATGAGGACTGAGGAGCACCAGATCTAACAGGTCTGACCCTCCAACAGTTGGGCTTGTCTTTACTGTCAGCTCTCTGCTGCCTCCCTGTGTAGCATTTGGGGATGTCCACCCTTTTTTCTGAAAAGATTTACAATAAACTGCAACAGGTGACCAGTAGCTCTGTTTTAAAGTATTCTGGGGCGGATTTTTGTGCCAACAAGAGGGACAGAGATGCACCAGAGGTCTCTACACAAACTCAAACTGGTGATATTGTAGGACTGTGAAAACTGAAAAGTTTGTAGTAGGGTCAAATGAAAAGAATGGGGACATAATGATTCCAACATGCATGCAACATGAAAAAATGTTAGTAACCTTAGCTGCTAAACTGGACATTAACTATAATATAGAGGTACAATATGATATTTTCAATACCATCAACTGCAGACTTTGGCCACCACAAATCTAATGTTTAGATAAAATGAAACATGTCATTACCATTAGCTGGTAATTTGGCCACTGAGGTTCTAAAGAGAAGATTAAATGAAAAACTCGGTGTGACATTAGCTGCAAGGTTTGGCAATTTAACATACATTCCTTATTAAAATGAAACCTTTAAAATTACATTAGGTGCTAAGTTTGGCCTGCAACAATCTAAGGGAAAAAGAAAAAATAGCATTAATATTAGCGGCTAATTCTGGCCATCACAAATTCAATATTGATGTGAAATGAAACAGTGACAGTTACTTTACCTGCCAGTCTTGCCCAAATGTTAATAGTAAGGGTTTTTTTTAATGACGTCATAATGATTCTAACGTGAATATCACAAGATAAAATGTCAGTAACATTGGCTGCTAAATTGGCCATCAATTATAATATCTGTCAGTAACATTAGCTACTAATTTATGGAATACAATGCTTGCATGAAGATAAGTAATACAGTGCCTGTTGCAGTGTCCTCCTGCTTCATACTGTTGGCCCTTGAGTTACATAAACTTCTTCTAGATCGGTTTAGTGATGCTCTGTCTCCTTCACACTGTTTGCCCTTGAGCTATACGAACAGATCCCAGATCTGTTCACGTGTCGTAAAAACGTGGGGCTTACTAACGTTATCTAAACGCTTTTGTGACTATATTTCCGACTTTTAAATAAGTAACCCTCTCCAAATAATGAGATTGTATCGACTTTTATGATAGAATTGTTGGTTTTTTTCCACATTTCATAATCTGTTTTTTTTTTTTTTTTTTTTTGACGTAACGACGCAAAGTAGCGTCGGTCGTCACTTGACGGCAGAGCATGCTGCTGGAGGTCAGATGCATGATGAAAAGGCGAGTACAGTAACTTGTTAAGAAAACAAACAGTGTTTTCACCCGGGAATTTATCTTAGGATACAACACACACGCCGTGGGGACAGCCTCTGTTGGTGGCGGTGGATCCAGCAGCTCGTCGTTGATCGTTTCCGCTTGGATTTTGAGTGTTACGACATAGCTAACGTTAGCTAGCCAGGCCGGCTCGGCAAGTAGCGCCTTCCTGGCTCCAGTTTTCTCCAGGTGAAACCTCTGGATCTTTTTTTAAAACCATGGACAACAACTCGCAAGGATCGGGGGGAATCAAAGCAGGTCTCGGGGGTCTCTTTGGAGGTGGTGCACCTGAGTACTCCAACACAGAGCTCGCCGGTGTACCGTGTAAGTGTAAACCTGCTATACCTTCAGTTACCTTTAAAGCTAACAGCTGTACAGACTTCAAGGTCTTTTAAAATAACGTAAAATACAATATTTTTCATATATAACTGATGTTTTTTGTGTTATATTGTCCTTTCAGTGACTGGAATGAGTCCTCTGTCACCTTACCTCAATGTCGATCCTCGTTACCTGGTTCAGGTAAGATAAAGCTGAGTTTGAGTCATTTTCGTAGTAAATAAATGTTTTTTGTGCATTTTGAATCAGTAGTAACTATTTGTTAATGTTGTCTTTTAGGACACAGATGAGTTCATTCTACCCACAGGCGCCAATAAAACAAGAGGAAGGTTTGAACTGGCTTTCTTCACTATTGGAGGCTCTTGCATGACAGGTAAGAAACAGAGAACACCTGTGACTTTCATAATGGCACACAGCTTCCTTAAATTGTAAATACAATATAGTGTAATTTAAGAGCTGCAACAATTAGTCAATTAACTGATTAAATGACCAACAGAAAATGAATCATCATATTTTCATAACTGAGTATGAGAATAGTTTTTGTATGCAGCTTATCAAAATGAATATTTGATGCTTCTTTTGTATAACGTGACAGTAGAATGAATATGTTTTCATTTTGGACTGTTGATCAGTCAAAAGAAAAACCTTTTGAACATGTACCCCTGAATGTGTAGTGGTTTCCAACTTACTTAGTGGTCCCCCCAAAAAAAATGTCAGAAGATAAATCTGAGGGGTCATGAGATGATCAAATAATAGTAGGAAAGTAGAAGAAATAAACAAAAAGTCTAGGTACAAACTTTTATGTTAATTCTTTGGTGTTATTTGTGACATTTAACACACACCTGCACCTCAGTTATTTAAATTACACCAGCAGAGAGGTTTAGAGGGGGAATGGCTCTTATAGACACCTGGAAGTTGTCAAAGGGCCACACACAGACTGGAAACCACAGTTTTAATCTTTAACAGTGTGTTATTTCATAAGATCATCAATGTTGTTATGTAAAATCTTTTCATCTGACTCCAGCTGTCTTATAACGTGGAGGAAAAAGTTGCATCATGGAAAAAACATTTGCATCTGAAATGTGGTGGAGTAGAAGTATAAAGTAGCATAAAATAGAAATAATCAAGTAAAGTACAAGTACCTTAAAATTCAACCTAGGCACAGTCCTAAGTAGATGTGCTTGTTACTTTTAACCTCTGAAAATGAGAGTACTGTACTGTGTGTTAGAAGAACAGAATGGCCAGAAGTATGTGTTGACCCCATTCACGTTATTTTTGTGTACTTTTTGGTTTGGGGTTATTTTTTATGTTTTGAGCAATGACCTTTTGTTTTCTGTAAATTGTAATGCTGCGACACACAATGGTATTTAGACAATGATATGCTTCCAACAGTTTGGGGAAGTCCTTTTCCTGTTGGTTTTGGTTTGGTTTTGTCATAAAACACATAAGGTTTTCCCACATATTAAACAAAACAAACAATAGTGCACATGTCCAAAACAAACATAAAACATGGTCTCGGAGACACAAAGTAAACAAAATTAAATGCACTATAAATGGCATATAAAACAAACAAAAACACAGCAACGCCCCTGTGCACAAAGCTATGTCCACAAAGAAATGCTTTTCCCAGTTTGCTGCGGAAGAACTTGACCAATCTGCACAGACTCCAGACCTCAACCTCACCACACCCTGGGGATGAACTGACTGACTGACTGATGCTCTGGTGGCTGAATGGGAGCAAATCTCTGCAGCCAGGTTCAAACATCTTGTGGAAAGCATTCCCAGCGGAGTGGAGACTGTTACAGTGGCAAATGAAGTCACAGTTTTGGAATGACATGTTTATCAATTATTCCGGGGTGTCCAATTTTTTTATGCCTTGTAGTGTACCTGGAGTAACCTGAAGTGAAATAGCTTAAAGTTTTCTGTTTCTCTTTTTGTTTCCCACTGAATTTGAGTCAGTCCCTCACTGAGCCTCTCTGCCTCTTTGTTTCGGCTTCAGGAGCAGCACTTGGAGCAGTAAACGGTCTCAGGATGGGCCTGAAGGAGACCAGCGACATGGCGTGGTCCAAACCTCGTAATGTACAGTGAGTATGCAGACAAAGTTCACAAGTAGTATTATCCCTAGGATTACACCTGGATGTCCTGACCTGTCCTCTAAATGTTTGCTTTCTCTTTGCAGGATTCTCAACATGGTGACCAGGCAGGGTGCATCATGGGCCAACTCTCTGGGTTCAGTTGGTAAGTCAGAGGAAGATGATGTAAACTCATAACAACAGTAAGCATATTAACTGATCCCATGGTGGGAAGTAATTTTGCAATATCTATCCTTTTTTGAATCACTGACTTGACTTGTGAAAGAGCTGTTTTTTTCTGCCCTTAATTAAACTTTGTGAATTTTCCTTGCCATTTCAGCGTTGTTGTATAGTGCTTTTGGTGTGGCGATAGAGAAGGCCAGAGGAGCAGAAGATGACATCAACACAGTGGCTGCTGGGACGTTAACTGGGATGCTCTTTAAATCAGGAAGTAGGTTTTTTTACTTTCTGCTTATATATCTGCCATTAATGTATGCTGTGCCTGTTTTTGACGTTTTAATCGAACAAGCAGACATCTGGATTTCAGTATTCATCATCTCTTTATTATGGTTCACGACTCGTGAAATCATCAAATTTAAGCCTTATGGGCTGCAGCTAACGATTATTTTCATTATTGATTCATCCGTATATTTAATATTCTTTGATTTTTTTTTTTTTTTTTTTTTTTTTTTTTTTTTAGTTTAGAAGAATATTGAAAAATGTTCATTGCAACTTTCTGGAGGTTGTCTTATAAGTTTTGTCTAATCAGCAGTTTAAAACCCAAGCACAGTAACCTAACAGTCATATAAAATACAGAAAAGCAGCAAATTCTCACTTGTACTTTAATGTTTTCCAGACATGTTTTGACATGAAGGGAAAAACAATAAGGGAAACTGTTTTGAGATAAACATTGTAAAGCACCTAAAAGTCAGGTAAAGCTACTGCGTTGAGCCCCACCCAGCTGGTTCTTACTGTAGGTTGGATTAAAAACTAAAAGTGATTTGCTTAAGTTATAGTTTGTTGGTTGCGTTTATGCTGCCAGTGTCAACCACTGGTGTATGTTTCTGTTTATTGCATGTTCATCCGCAGCTTCATCACTCATTCTGATACTGTTGCGTGTTCACAGGTGGATTAAAGGGTGTAGCCCGCGGAGGTCTGGCAGGTTTAGCCCTGTCTGGTGCCTACGCTCTCTACAACAACTGGGACCACCTCACCGGCTCCTCCTCCTCATCCTCCAGGCTCTACTAACCTTTCCCCACACACATTCTGCTTCGACGCTAGGGCCAAATATCTCCCTCCAGGACACAGCCTTTAACCACAGCGCTAAGAGGAACACTCTGGTCAAAAGCAGTGTGCTTTCCAGGGAAGTGTGAGGCGGCCCCAGTTCGCTGGTTCCCCCTCGCCCACTTTCCTTTCCTGGAGCATTCTGGGAATCAAAAGATGCGCCTTTCGAAAAGTTGTGAAAATGCAGACTAAATTCCACCGGAGACCATCCTATAACACCTCTCCCTTCATTTGTCTTTATCCTCTGAGGTATTCCTGTCACTGATCTGATCAGTAATGAGAACACCCTGTCAGGATGTTACGTAGAGGTGTGTCATTTGTTATATCATTGTTTATGGGAGGCTAATTAGTCTTCTTTGATGCTTAGTTTTGAAATCAGCGAACCCATGACATTTGAGTTGAATGAGCCGATATTGATTTGTAAGATGACTCGTGACATCAGGTGTGAGGTGCACCAGGTGAATGGCTGTGGAGTCGGGTTCTGATTTTGGACTGAAAGACTCTTCTGTTGCAGAAGAGCAAAGAGATTTTCAACCAAGTCATGCAAACACAGAACAAAGCCTTACAGTCGGTTCTAATGTTGTATTTATTGAAGCGTATCTGCGGCAGGTTTTGTTTGACTGCAAGAAGAAGTCACTGTAAATCTGTACTTGAAGTGCGTACTGTTGATGTGTCCATAAAAAACCCACTGTATTAAAAACTAACAAAAAATTGAAAAAGTTCACATAGATTTTTTTGGTTTTCACCAGTTTTATTGCGCAAAGTAGATTGGATGTAAAAGGTCATGAGTAGTATAAACGATGCAATGCTGTGTCACAACGCTCCGCTGTTGAGAACCACAGCAGTGCATAGTGTATACTGTAAATTATGGTGTGTTATAAAATAATTATTGCACATTCAGAACATGTATTTACAACTTGGAAGTGGTTGTTGCGTAAGTTCCAGAAATGGCGAAACAAAACTGAACTCCGGCTGTGAGACTTGTAGAAAAAAAAACAGTTTGGAGTCGTCTGTAGACGTGGGACATAAAACAGAGCAGAGCTTATGTTTGCTGTCAGCGCTGAGTCAGGTGGACCGCTTAGTGCAGGAAGAAGTCCCTGATGCGTGTCGCTTCGATCCAGGGGATGTAGGCGGCGGTGCGGGTGAACACGCTGGGTTTGTTCTCCACGGTGCAGCCGATGGGGCCGAAGCTCACCACGCCGTGCACCTCCCAGCGGTCCCTCCCCAGCTGGCACAGCAGAGGACCGCCAGAGTCACCCTGGAAGAGGAGGGAGGACACGACACCTCTTTTTTATCAACCTTCACGACCACCTTCAACATTTGTGCCTGTAGTAACTGATCCATTCATTGAGGGGACCACTTGTCACGCCATCGGCTGACTCATGTAAATGACGGTCCTACCTGGCATGCAGCGGGTGGATCCTCTGTGTCTCTGAATCCTGCACAGATCATGGAGTCTCGGACACGGTCTCCCCAAAATTTCTTCTGTCGGCAGGTCTTAAAGTCAATGATGGGGAGGCGAGCTTGATTTAAGGCTTCTGCCAGAGACACATTCTCCTTCCCACCTGAAAAGTGTTTTTAAAGGAGCATATTTACCCACTTTGATTTCTACTTTCCATCACTTTGGTCCAGACTGAAATGTCTCAACAAATATTGGACAAATTGCCATGAAATTCTAGTCAAACTTTCACAATTCCTCCAAAAATTAACCTTTGTGACTCTTGTCTCCCCTTACTTTTCATCTAGCGCCATCATCGGGTCAAAATTTGTACTTGTCCAATGCTTTAGTTTATTACTCAGTACATGTGTGAACTAATGTCACTCCCATCACCCTCAGCTGCACTTTGTGCTTAGTAATTATCAAATGTTAGCATGTTAACACGCTATATTATACTATACACAACATCATTATATCAGAATTGTCATTCTGAGCGTGTTAGCTGATGTTATATGGAAGCAAAGAAAGGCCAAAACAGTTTGAATCTTAATAGAAACTGAAAATTTAACCACAAGTTTGAGTTTGCATCTTGAATTTTGCTCTTTGAATTTCACCAATCTAATTCTAACCATCTTGACCTGATTTGATTCCTTTGATTCAAAACAGACCAACTGAATTTGAATGTTTGAATAAAGTTTTTTTTTCAATATTTAAGTCTTATATTCTCTAAATTTTGAGCCCTGGAAAGACACTTAAAATCAAACTCATTAAGTTGCACAGTTAAAAAGGACTTCCCTAATTCATGCTGGTGGTTTTCAGACTAAAATACTATATTCAGTAATTTTTAATTTCAAAATAAGGTTTTGAGTTTCATAATAAAATATTTATTCATGGTTAAATTCAAGTTGCTCACAGCTATTACAGCCTGTCTTTGATTCCATATTATTATCCATATAGTATATATTATTGCTATGAGGCAGTCTTTGATCAGATGCCCTAACGACTTCCTCCAGGACCGTTTCCTCTTCTTCTATATCCATCTCTACTCACCCCGAGTGTCTCCCCAGCCCGTGACCCAGCAGTAGTGTCCCGGTTTGAGGCTGGTCTGCTTGCGCGGCAGGCAGGCGTAGCGGATGAAGTTTGAAGGGAGGATATCTGTGGCAGCTTTCACCAAGGCAATGTCATAGTCCAGCTCGCTGTGAGCGGGATAACGGAAGTTCTCATGTCGGTAGATTCTCTTCACCGGGAAAATCCTCTCTACTGTCTCTGAACGCTTCAGCTGGTGCTTCCCCAGAACAATCCTCCAGCTCCCAGCATCCTCTGCTTTACCCCTGAGAGGCCCAAAGAGTTGTTGAATTACAGTCATGGCTTGTATTGTGCCATCAAACCACGACTTGAGTGCAAGCCTTACTGTTTTTTTTTTTTTAAATCTCTTTTTAATGGAATATGTTTCTTACTTCTGGAAGCAGTGAGCAGCAGTAAGGACCCAGTTTTTGTGGATGAGAGTTCCTCCACAGACATGAATGTAGTGTTTACTTCCCCTGGGGCGAACCTGTGAGAGACAACCACACAGCCTCCTCAATGATCACAGATGGTCATTTTCATTTTCATTACCCCTTAAATATCGCATACATACATTGCATTTACTCCACCGCAAAACACCTTCAGCATTTAACCAGCATTTCATTCTTCACCTCTCGGACAGATTTCTGAATCCAATGAGTTTAAACTATAGAGTCGATTTAATCAAATGTTCTTTCTTATGTCCATTAGTTTGTAGATTTTGGTATCAGTCTCAAAAATTTTGATATTAGTCAGACTACACTCAATAATTATTCATTACTTATCAATTAATTCAGTCCCTGTGAGAAGTGTCTCCATCCTGTGTAGTGGTGCAAAACCTGAATGTAATTTTTCAGAATATCAGTGTTTTGATCATTTATAGACATACAGCTGTTAATGGTTGTAAGTATAAAGTGTAGTGTTATTCAGACAGGTGTCAGTCAGTTATACGCTGGTTTAAAACGTGAGAAATTGCTGATTTTCTTTCCTTTATATCAGATTAAATTATCTTTGGTAGCTTGAGACAAAACAAACAATCTGAAAACATCACTTTGGGCTCTTGTAATCAACCTTTTCTTTCGCTATAGTCTAATACTTCTATACTCAACAGATGAACAGATGGAGCCCCAGAAAGAATTTGGCCGAGCTCCAGGTCATATATGTGTCTGGCATTTTCATTCTAAGTCAATAACTCGTGTCCTTGATTCAAGGCCTCCAGATCCTTTAAAAACTGAACCACATCAATGCACAATGACAATTTACCTGCAGAGAGACCTGCCAGGGCCAGGAGTGAGGTCTGGCCTCGTTCCCAGACACAATCCTTTCAGCCATGTTGGGCTTGAAGTGAGCCATTCCACAATCCTTAGGCCAGTCTAGGAGGAGAGAAGCACCACACATAAATATAGAGAGAAGCCAAGAAAATGAAAAAGGAGCCTCTATATTCATTGCCGGAGCGTCTGTGTGTGTTTTTGCCCTCACCCAGGTGGAGGACTTTGTGCTGTGGCTGTCGCCCGGGGGTGAGTGTGTATGCAGCTGCAGGCAGGGACGCCTTGCTCAACAGCAGCGGCAGCAGCAGGGATAGAAGGAGGAGCAGAGGAGGTCCTGGTACAGCCATCGTTTTCCACAGAATCACCGGCCGGCACACATCCCACGCTATTTATACCAGGCAGCAAGCACACGCAGATGTCCATACACAGGTACACATACAGTACGCACACATTCACACACACACACACACACACAACAACAGCACACTTCCAGGGACAATGGGCAGTGTCACAACAAAGGCCGAGCGCTGGATTGTTCTCCTGCAGCGATGAGTTTCCACTGCGGCTGAGAAAAAAAGGGGATTTCGGGGAGTCCCATCAGCACTTTCACATACATATAGTATGCACACAGTACACTAACATGCACACAGGACAAAGGCAGCGCAGCACTGTACACAAACAAACATCACATCATGTCACATGTCTTATATCAGTGACATAGTGACCTGAACGTGACCTTTATCTTCAATATCCCAGATCTCCACTATAGTTCATCCAGTGTAAACATGACTCAGTAGAAAAGATGTGTGTACTCCTGCCTAAACATAGCTCATATGGACATTCATTCATGTCAGTCAAAGGCATGAGTAAGTGGAGATGAATGAGAGTGGAAAGGCCAGAATATTAAGCGTTGGATCTTGAATAAGGAAGATAAAAAAAAAAAAGCCTATTTCATTACTTTATAATCAACATCATAACACATTCATGTTGTGCTGTGAACAGTTGTGAGTGGATCTGCTCACTACAGAAGAAATAGTCCCAACTGAAACTGTAAACAGACAATTTTGTGACTTAATAAGAGTGACAGGTATAAAGACTTTGTAAATGAAATTCACTTCACTTTCACTGTGTCGCAGTCAGAAGTCTTAGAGACAGAGACTTTAAACACGGGCAGATAAAACTAAAGATATATACATATATATATATATTTTTATATATATATATATATATATATATATATATATATATATATATATATGTGTGTGTGTATTATGTAATAAATAGATGAAAAGCAACAGACTCTCCCGGCCGCTCTACGCACACATACACACATCTGTGAAAATATGACAACAGTAACTGCAGTGGAAGCCACTAGTTAGCAGAGCTTTTTAACTGTGGTGAATGAGAGAGAATGTGCCCGCTCATGTGAATGGCAGCGCCTGAATGGTCACAGCTCACCACCGTGGTTCACCAAGTTTACATACAACTCCAACTTTGTGTGTGTGTGTGTGTGTGTGTGTTTGTTTTTTTTTTTGTTTTTTTTTTAGTGGTGACTGAGTTGAGTTAGTGTGGGAAGAGAGGGAGAGAGGAAGGGAGAGAGAGGGAAGAGTGGCTATGTGGTGTGTTTTTGAGTTTTTGAATTTTACTTACAAACAACATATTTGAGCTGAGTCACCTCCTGGATTTTGTTTATTGCCGGTGTAAATATTTGAATGTTAATTAAGATGTGTTGCTTTCATTACACTTCACCTCATTTATCATCTGTGACGGGTCGAAGATCTTCCTTTTTTTCCAATTCAGAAAAGTATGTGGTCTCAGATGTGTAGCAAGTGTGCAAAAACAAAAATGGAATATGTTAACATCACCAGTCTGCGATTCTTTGCATACTGTTATTTTCCTTTTTTTACATCTTTTACATAAGTAAAAATACAATTACCACAATAAAGCCGCTACAAATAAAATCATTTTTAAAGTGTTTAAAGCCCAAATATTGATTATGCAGAAGTGCCGTTTCACACTGCATTGTGCTGTTATTTTAAATATTTTGTTATTGTTTCATTATTACTGATACAATAACAAGTAGGCAGCATTTAAATGTTGCAGCAGATCAGAGTTAATTCTAACTCACATACCGCTTGGTGGTTTAATCTATAACAGTGCATCATATCTTATAATATAATCGTTTGTTTTCTATTTAAAGTCTTAAGTAAAAGTTAAGCAAAGTAGCTGGTAACTTTAGCTGTGAGGTGCTGTGGATTAAAATGTGCAATATTTCCCTCAGAAAGTATGTGCGATGTCATCGACCGACATTACTGTTGTTTATCTCAGATATATCAGTATCTGTGTATGGCCGTTATATATATCTGTAGATGTCATTTGGAAACAGTGTCACCATTATTAGATAATTATATTTAAATGGTCCATGTCAAAAATCTTGGTTTATGTTATGCATTTAAGATTTTAAAAAGCAGAATATGACTAATATGTTGTTAAACTAAATTTAAACTCGGTCAGGCTATAATATAAATTAAAATGGAAATACTATGCAAGCACATCAAAACTGTAGTCATATACTTCCTTGGTATCACTGCTTAACAAAGTCAACTTGTTCGCCATCAGATTTTCAGTCCTTTCCTTTTTTGCTCTTTGGCTCTTTGCCCATTTTTAACAACCATCCATAAACAACATAAAAACATTCAGAACAACAGAAATACAAAGCAAAATTTTGTTTTTTATTGAACATCTACGTGAACAAATGTATTGGTAGATGTCTTGCTAATTCACTGGTAACTCTGGACTTTCATGAAAACCTCACTAGAAATGCATCTACCCATCCCTAAACAGTGGATCCTAGTGAGCGGAGGGACACGTTTTCTAACATTGCTTCTCCAGCTTTTAACTAAATGGTGGAAATAAAGTCCCGATAACAGCAGGATGAAACCACATGAAAGAGTTTGTCGGTCGTGCATTGTCTGAAACTGAGGACTGATCAGCCATGGATACTCAAAGGAATTCAGTAAGATTAGTCTCCAGGATCAGTCAACTGCCTTTCTGGAGCCTCCACACCACCCAGTCCGCCTCAGTGACCTGATCACACTCTTCTTTCGGCTGTGACCACTCCCATGCGAAGGTGACTTAGGATGGCTGGGGCCTTCCTCTCCGTACACCTCCTCCTCTTCTTTTTCTACTTTTGCGTCTTCTCCCTCTGCTCTGCTTATCCGACAAGCAGCTTCTACTGTTTCCTCCTTTTTGCCTCCTACTTCTTCCTCCACCTCCCTCCCTTCCTCCGACGTCTCCTCACTCTCACCCTCCGCCACACAAGTCGGCGTAATAACCGGCACAGGTGGATTCAGTTCAGGGGCCATGGCCTTTACTACATTTGATATGAGAGGAGGCTTTGGAGCTTTCTTCTTCTTCGAGGAACGTCTCGGTGGTCGGGGGCTGTTCTGGAGCTCCAGGTGTTTCTTTATGGCAGTGCTCAGCACCTCTGGGTCCAATGACGCTCCATGAACCTCCCACGTCATCCCTTCCTCGTCCCACTGCACCTGCTTCATGCTGCTCCTCCTCCCCAGCTCGTCCCTATCCTCCCCCTGGATCTTCAGACAGGACCTCCTCCTCTCCAGGTCGTGTGAAGAGGCAGAGTTAATGTCCCACATTGGGTCGTCTCCCTGTTTCTCCTCCTCCTCCCCGCTGCTGATTGGGAACATGCTGGAAGACGGGGACACCAGATTGGAGTTTGACCCCACTGAGGATTTCAAGTTGAGCCTTGATCCAGGAGGCGAGCCCAAGATGGAGTGTGAGCCCGTGGTGGACATGTTCCTCCTGAGGTCCCACCAGGAGCTGATAGGAGAGACTGTCTGCACTTCTGCGTCTACCATTTCCAGCTGTGAAGTCATTGTACCCTCCTCCCTGCACACCTCAACGTTTGGAGCCTTTGTGATGCCTTCTCTGGAGTTCAAGTTGCACCTGCAGCAGTCGCCCAACCGCGAGTCGCTTAAAGAAGAGACCAGGGGTGACCTCCAAGTTCGTCCTGCTGGAAAGCTTTGCCCTGGCTGCCATGGCAGCTCAAGGTGGCAGATTAAGGCTCCTTCTCTTCCTGATTCTTGCCTCTCTCCTGGAGAAGGAGGCGTCGGGGCGCTGAACGTTTGCTCCGGGCTTCTCACTCCTCCACCCTCTGGTAACTGCAAGTCTTCAGCATCATGCAGCTCCTCTATCATGTCGTCAACAAGGCTTCCAACATCTGACGACGCATTTGCTTCAGCTAAACTAACAGAGGACGCGATCGGTGAGGGGAATTGAAAAGAAAGCAAATTATTCTCCAGGAAGCCCTCGTCCTCTGTGCTGGTGAGCTGGAGGGGATCGGGGGAGTTAGATGGCAAGGGTGAGGAGGTGGGAGCCGGCAAGGGTGAAGGTAGTGGTGAGGGTGCAGGTGACGACACAAGTAAGTCTTCTTGCTGATTTGTGATCAGTGTTAGTGGCGAAGCAGGGGTTAAAAGATCTACAGGTGGTAAAGTAGGTGTTTGGAGTGGGGAGATGGACGGGGAGGGTGTGGTTGGAGAGGCTAGTTTGGACATAGGAGAGTCCGGTTCAACGGGGCAATGGACTTCCTGGCTTAGACTCGAGGGGCGTGAGTTCCTTCCTTTCCATACAATCGTGTCTGGGGTGCTGCTGCGGCTGTGTGTGCTGCCGCTACACCCGCTCCAGCGCTGCATGTTGGCAATCCGACTGTGCACGTCCACGTTTTGAGTTGTGAGCGACAACTGGTGGCTGTTGGGGGTGCTGACGTGCTGCCACATGTGAGGGTGCAGCTTTTGGAGCGTCATCGAGCTCTGCTCAGAGTGTGTGTTGGTGCTGGAGCTGCGTCTCAGGTCCATTCTGGTCCAGGCCGGGTCCCGCTTGTGCGGCGGACCCGTCGCCATAACTACATCCATGGAGCTCTTAGAAAGGGAGAAAATAGGCGCCTTATCATCCTCATCCTCCAGTCCCACAATCCCAGCCTCACTGGAGTAGGACACCGACTGACTGACTGAACAGCACACCTGCTGGTAGCTCTCAGACGCGGGGCGCCCAGGCCTCGCCATGGCAACAGCACCAACCTGCTAAGACAGACATAAATATTAGTGTTGCATTGATATTTATCCCTAAACTTGCAATAACTGATTTATTTTGGCCACTAGGGGGCAGCGGAAAGATCAACCAATTAAGTTGATATGCTGACATTTTGGTTTTGATTAACAGTTGCTAATGTAGGCTACATATCCAGCAGCTACAGAGCAACATGACCATTCAATCGGTCTCTGTAAATTAATCCACGAGTGACGCCTCTCACGTCTAGCATTAGTTTGACATTTGGGATTTTACACTTATTCTTGGCGAGAGTTCGATGAGAGGATTGACACCAGCCTGTTTGATGGGAATCTGCTGCCCGCAGCCGCTTAGTTTAGCTTAGCATAAAGACTGGAATCAGGGGGAAACGGCTAGCCTGGCCTCTTGTCGTCACTGTGACGTTGCCTGGCAACCAGCGGAGACTTCGGAACGGCCAAGAAATAGTTTCGCCAATGACCCCCTTTAAAACTGCAAATTTTAGCTTTTGTGTTTTGTTTTTTGTACATATTAAAACCCTCAAAATATAACATTGTCAGTCAGTGTGACACTGGTATAGTTAGCGTCATACTTACTGTAGGGAACAACCATTAGAGTCAATCTTCTCATCTAACTCAAAATGTTAAACCTCCTTTATTCTTTTCCTTTCTTTGCCCAGTCAGTGCACAGAGACGCACGCACCCACACATTCACAAGCACTTCCAGATTAGCCTAATGAGATTACATAATCCAGATTATTTGATTATTGAGATAAAATGTAAATTGATTGAGACAGATTTACAAGACCCTTTGACCTGCAGTTGATGGAAGACAAAAAAGCACGAGAGACAAAGAAAGAAAGAAAGAATGGATGGTGGATGTTATTTAAAAAAAAAAATACAGTTAACTTGTTTTTTTCTTCACATGCACATTGTGCCTTATTGTGTTCTTCTGTGTATCTATAGTTTTAAAACTCAGATTATGCCAGGTATTCAGCCCCTAGCTCCTTATTGATAATCACTGTTGCTCAAAACTATAACTGGCCAACCGATGAATCCACCTCTGTCCCAAACTGAGTGTTTCAACCACAACTGACCTGCTGCTACCCAGAGTACCTTCTAATTTGGAAGAATAAACATCCAGTTAACCGACAAACGTGACGTTCATATATGCAAATGTACAGTGTGGTGTCAGATAGAAGAGAAAATGAACCTCTTACCTTTAAATCACGCCTCGTGGTCTATTTTGTCCAGCTGCTCTCACAGTCTCAAACACACTCAGTTTGCTTTTCCTGCAACTTTTCCCTCAGCTCGATCTCCTGCTCCGCTTCTTCTCTCACAACTGGACGTCATGTTGGAGTTGGCGTCAGTGTGTATAAGGGGATTTCTCTTTGTCTGTGGATGTGTGCATGTGCAAGTGTGTGTGTGTGTGTATGTTTGTGTATGTGAGAGAGAGAGAGAGGCCATTACTCTGCCTTTAGCTCTGAGGATTAACTGTGATCTCATTAGCTGCCGTCCAATCTCTGGACAGTCTGAGTGTGTGTACATGTGTGTGTGAGTGAAACAACAGCGGGTGGATTAGTGGCTAATGAGCATTTTGATCTGAGTTAAGGTCAGATCAGCTGTCAGAGCAGACATATGACACTTATGTACAGTACGGGGGAAACCATGTTAATACACAAAGCAGTAGATACTGAGGCTGATGAGAACGTCATTAGTTTTGTGTTTGGTGTTTGATCATAAACCAAAGTATTGGACAAATTGACATTTTTATGTGATGGTTGCACTAGAAGTGAAGATTCTTCGTTTGGGAACAATGAATGTCTGAATTAAATTTTGCGCTGATCCATGTGGTAGATGTAGATGTAATAACTATTTCACAGGATAAGGTGCCATGGGAAAAGTCAGGGGTTCAAAGCCAATAGGATTTGTCCTGCAGGTACTATGGAGAAAAATCATGGCAGTTCTTCATACAGTTGTTGAAATATTTCAGACTGGACTTAATGTTCACTGTGATGGATTACATCTGTGATTCCCAACCTTGGGGTCGAGACCCCTTCCAAAGACTCAGCTCTGTTCTGTAATTTTACCTCTGCAGACACAAACTGTTGAGTAAAGCACCTCAGTAACTGCAGCTTTAGGATTTCTGGAGGTTTATATTACAGAGTGTGTTACTAGATCTAGGTTTATAGATGTTGAAGTAACATGCAATAAAAAGCACTTTCTGACTTACAACCAAAATAATATTTACACTCAGGTCAGTCTCACACAAACATTCAAATAAAAACCTACACTCAAATCATAGATTAAGCCAGGTAAGTATGTTACGATAAAATCATGATATTTACTATTAAAACACAAACTGGGGCCACAAGCTGAACATGTAATCTCACTAAAAAACCTCCAATTAAAGGACAAGGCTGGTAATAAATAATTAAAGTCTGAATACAGAGGTCACAGAGCTGAGGCTGAGTCTCTGATTTAAAATAACCAACTGTCTAAAAGCCAGTAGTTTAGAAACATTAGAAATCACATTTAAAACACGCCAAATGCCCTTTTCAGCTGGACTAACCCCTCTGTGTCTGCTGCCGGCCTCTCACGCTCTGTGACTCCTGAACAATGGAGCTCCCGGCTCTTTTGTCAGGAGCGCCGACCTCAGAGATGATGGACAGGAGTAAGTGCAGCTGCTCAGGTGAGAAAGACAATACATCTGCTCAGCATCAACGTAAACATTACTCGCTGCACCTATTACAAACTGTCCGTATCAGTGGTTCCCAACCTGCGAGCCATGGCCTACTGGTGGGCTGCGAAGGTATTGCAAGTGGGCCGACAAATCATCTGCAAAACGGTAGTCTTGGTGAAGAAATGTAATTATAAAAAAAATAAAACACACTGAACTTCTGCAAATTAGTATACCATAATGTTTAAGGCCCTCACTAGAGGCAGAATAAAAAAGTAGTGGAGTGACCCTTTAAGGAAATGAATGGAAAAATACATCCAGGAATTTAAAACACAACAGAATGGTTTGCAAATGATTTAGCTTGTAACATGAAGTACTGGGCTACAACAGCCTAAATCGGTGGTATGATCCTTTAAATGTTTATGAGTATAGACTCCAACCAAAATGTCAGATAACAGCATGAGATGGTGGGAATCAGCCAGCTGTGTCGTACTCTCTCTGCTCTACAGGGTCACATTCAGTAAAGTTGTCCACTAGCAGAGACAGCCACTTTAATAGCCAGTGGTGGGAGGTATCTTCATCTTCACAGTGAAAGCTGACAAGAAGACAAAAGGCAAAGATATTTGGTGATATAACTGAAAAAAACACTCCTCCATGGCAGGTGAGCAAGACATTACATCAGACCCAACGTCTGGCACACACCTCAGGCTTATTTGTCCTTGTTTTATGTTTTTGTTCAGACCAGGTTTCACTGTTGGCTGTTGGTCTGTCTGTGGGTGTCCTGCTGCTGCTGCTGCTGCTGCTGCTGGGCCTGATGGTTTACTACCTGTGGAGGAAGAAGAAGAGCCAGAGTCAATACCGGGAGCTGCTCTCCACCGTGCCTTCAGTCCCAGCATGCTCTGCTCCGGTGATCCTGGTCTCTCAGTGCTCCTGGGCCACGTTAGTAGCACGGAACACATTCCACGTAAAAATACACCATAAATTATAGTTGATTCATTTTATATTATTTATCAGAATTTACAAAGGAACTTGTAGCTAAGGTGATCAAATAATATATGGAAATATTGAAGTAACGTACAATATCTCAAAACCCGTATCCAAATGTAATGTATGCACATATATATATATTACATTTCCTTATATGAAATATATGGAAATATGAAGTAAAATCATACGTGTACATATATATCTAAGATTTATATATCAAACCTATTAAAAATTGGATTAACTTCATATATTGACATATATGTCTAGCACATAAAAATGTGTATGTATGTATGTCATATATTACATTTGCTTAAGTAAACTTGCTCAGTCGACATGCAGACAAGTGGAGATTACTAATGAACTGTCAAGCTCAGCAAACAACACATCTTCCAGTTTAGTTTTATTTCTTTATTGCACAAAAGCAGTAAAATAATGTAGCTGCCGTTTTCAGACAAACAGGACAAAAGCAAAGATGAAACAGCGGAAAAATCCTTCACTACATGTTGATACTTCCACCTGAGAGGCAACATTCATCACTTGGGGTTTGTGGGGCGTGTAGTTTCAATTTTAAGACCTGATACTGACACCGACATGGTGAATCCAGTGTATTGTTATCTTAAATGATGCAGAGGAGACATTTAATAACATTTTTCTCTGTGTGAAAGGCCCAGTGAGATCCCCTTCACCCTGCCTCCTCGCTTCACCACACAAAAGCATGGTGATCTGGAGTCGGAGGAGACGGAGGAGAAAGAGGAGGTGGAGATGAAGATGGAGACTGGGCGGGACATATTAGCCCACCGTGGGTCACTTTCAGTAAGGAGTAGGTCATTATTGCCTTTAATTTGATCGTATATGAAGAAAGTTTTAGTCATGTTGAAATTTAAAAACAGAATTCAGTACGTAATAGTGACATTTTATATTCAAAATCATTAATCGATAATGAAAACGATAGTTGCAGCATTACTTACATACAGTCTTCCAATAGGCTAAATCTACCTGTTCCCATCAGGCTGGTATCCAGTGGGCACGGTGCTTGCTGGTCTCTACTCTGTCCCTCCTCTGAACGAGGTGGTGGCCCCTCCGCCCGGCATGGCCACCCGTCTCTGCTTCTCTGTGGAGTACCGGCACAGCAGCGAGCAGTTCATGGTCTCCTTGCTCCGCCTGGGCAACCTCCCTCCCCGTTTCCACGGTAACGTCACGCTGGTGGAGCTTCGGCTTCTCCCTGACGACCGGCGGCCCCGCCAGGCCAAGGCCCGTGGTACCGGGCCCGACCCGGAGTTCAACGACTGCCTCATTTTCCAGGCAAGGAAAACAAAACTTTACAGAAGTGTCAAATCTGCTGGGACACACAGGAGGAGGAGGAGGAATTGTTCGACTTTAGAGACAAAAATAACTAATCATTTCTGTTGTGTGAGTTGTGTGTGCGATAAATCCATAAATCACTCAGTTCACACAGCAAAAAAAAAACTGTTTAAAAAAAGTAAAACTTAAAAACACTGAGGCATGATCCTAAAATACCCAAGAGAACCAAACTGTAATTTAAAGCCCTGATTCTTGGCAATAATAAACTGTACAATATTAATAAGGACCATATGTATTCTGTGTAGTTAATTAATGCCAAATAAACAACTAGAAATATTGTAATGTGAAATAATATTAGATAGCTGCTATTTGAACCTTAAAAATCACTGACAGCTGTGGATGGATTATCAGACAATGGAGCCCCCCCCCCGACACAGCAGCGAGACCCTCGTTGTTTTGACCGGTTGGTTTGTGTTTCTATGTTGTTGTTTCATGTCATTGTTTGTGACACTTTGAGGCTTTTATTGGTAAATGTGTCATCAGTCCATATATTTATTTTGAGGAAACAGCGTGTGTGTTTCCTCCACAGGTGTCAGGAGTGTGTGTGCCTCAGAGCACCCTGAGTGTGTGTGTGCTGAGCGTGGAGCAAGACGGCAAACGCCACGCGGTGGGCAGGGTGCTGTTTCCCCTGGAGGGGGAGCTCGGCCAGGCAGGTAGGGTGCTCTGGAGAGACCTGGAGACCGAGGACGACACACAGGTAATGTACTAACACACTCACACAATGTACGCATGTGAACAAAGTTGGTTGTGCAAGCTCATAATCTAGTTGTGTCGTCTCTCGTCTCTCTCAGTGTTCAGAGCTGGGAGATGTGCAGATATCTCTCAGCTACAGTCCAAATCTGCAGCGCCTCTCTGTGGCGGTTTTGAGGGCTCGAGGTCTACAGCTGCTCACCGACACAGGTAGAGAGGGATGTCCAGGTCATGGAAGAGCTCGTGGATGTGTCTATATTACTATAATGCAGCATCTGTGTGTTGCCCAGGTGTGTGTGTCCAGGTGAGCTTACAGATACACACTCAGGTGGTGAAGATCAAGCGCAGCTGCGTGGTGAAAGGAGAAACCGACCCACACTTCGACCACAGGATGACCTTTAAACTCCGCTCGCAGCACCTGGACGAGGCCTGTCTGAGGTTTGAGCTGCAGCAGCCCAATGACATCCGCTCAGGTGAAGGGCCGACTTGATGTTCAACGGGTTCAATGAGTTTATCTTTCAGGAAAGATGTTTACTTTTTATTTGTGATGTGTCAAATGTTCAGAAATAGCTGCACTTAAAGGGAGGTTAAGGATTAAGATTCTTTAAACCTTTCATTGATCATTCACACATTCAAAAACTCATGGTAGTTAATATAAAGAAACAGATATTAGTCTGATCAATTGACGACGGAATGATTTCACATTTCACAATATACACTTCAGTATTTGCCTTTAAACTGCGCAGGTGAGAGCAGAAGAGGTGGAGCTGTGTAGTCACCTCGCCTCTGTCTTCATGTTTGTCCCAGAGCCTCCGCCCCTGCTGGGAGTCCTGGTGTTGGGTCCCTTCATGTACGCCAGGGGCCCACAGCTGCAGCACTGGATGGACATGGTCAACACGCCCCAGGAGCCGGTCAAACTGTGGCACGGACTGTGCAGAGCCACCTAGCATCCGATTTACACACATATGATGAAATAATTGAAAAATAAAATAATTAATAATAATTAAAAAAAAGTCTTCCCAAATACATTCATCAATTGCAAAGCTCCATCCAAGTCTAGTTAAAGAACTGAATCAGGAATCTAGAGATTTTACAAACAGGAAAGAAGCAGAAGCAGCTTTAAACCATAGTGTTGTAAAAATTCAAACAATTTTAATGTTATTTGTACAGTCATTACCTCTTATCTAGAATCACATACTTTACTAATCTCATCTGGATCTAGTAACTACAGCTGAAAAGATATAGATAAATAATACTCAAATATTGGAAGAAAACTACCATCCTTCCCAATAAATTAAAGCAACAACAGATTACGATTTGTTTGTTTAGGCATATTTTATCATTTATTTGGCAATGCAGGCACAAATAGCCCCGCAACTGGACTGTTGCTAAGCAACACATAAACATTTTCCTGACCTGCACAGTGCACACAACTGTTAATGTAACACTAATTAACGAGATCACCTGTGAAGCGCGGTGATACATGTAGTTAAAAGTCCCAGTGCTGTTGTACTCTGTCGCAGCACTCAGCCTGTCGTCCAATCAAATTACTTGGTCGGAACTAACTGTTGTATAAATGAAAATAAGTTTAAAACAGCTACGCAAGTGTAGGAAGCGTTAAATAAGAAATTTAAAGAAACTGGAATACATGGGGGTAAAAAATACATTTGGTAATAATTTGATTGTAATAAATGCAGACTGTAAACTCCTATTTTCATTTGATAGTCTACAGGTTTACAGCTTTAGCAGCGCAGTAATGACGTGCTTTTATTTTACTTTATTTATTTTAAAACATATTCTAATTTGTTATGTGCGTGAGTTTATATGTACAGCCACATTATATCCAGCAGGTGGCGACATCCGCCTTTATGTCAGTGAGTGCAGCTGCAGTTTGAACCAGCGAGTGTGAAGGAGGAAGTCCTGAGTGAGAGCTGGCAACATGGACATCAACGTGAATCAGTGAAGTTATTTTCAGTCATATTGGTGGTTTATATCTTTTATATCTGATTTGGCGCCATGAAGGTAAATGAGAACACTTTACTCGAGGGACACAGAGTTGTGTTGGTTCCTTACAATGCAGAGCACGTGCCCAGGTAACGAACAGCTGATCAGTCCGTCTGTGTTTTCTTTATTCAGTTATTCATTTGTCTCTACTATCATTTGTTCCTCTGCTGGTGTCCTCTTGTTATTAGCGTGTTTTAATTATCCTGAAAAGGTTTTACAGGCTGCTTTTATTATTTTAGATTCAATGCCTGAATTTAACCATGCCTGCCTGTAGCCTGTATTCTTAGACTAGTGTAATACAAGTTGAGCAGTTATAGTAATAATAATAATAATCAGAATCTAAATTCAGTCCTTTGGCATCCAGATGAAGTATTAAGTTTAACTTGTGGAAACCTGCAGCCCCCTCTTCTCTTATCCACCTGTCTTCACTCGTCAGGTATCATGAGTGGATGAAGTCTCCTGAGCTGCAGCAGCTGACGGCCTCAGAGCCGCTGACCCTGGAACAGGAGTACGACATGCAGCAGAGCTGGAGGGAGGATGATGACAGTGAGGGGTCATTTGCCTACAATGTGCACACACAAAATGACAGATATAAATACCCTAAAGCAGTGGCTACCAACCAGGGGCCACCACACAATTAACAGATAATTATTTATTTATTTAATATGAATTACTGGACTCTCTTTTTATACATTCATACCGTCATCCTTCAGATTTGTTAGAAAGCAAAGCTGTTGTATTTGATTTATTTTGTTTTATTTTATTTTGCTAGAGTGCACATTCATCATCCTGGACAAGCAGCGGTGGGCAGACCCCGGTGTAGAGGAGGAGCAGTGCATGGTGGGAGATGTCAACATCTTCCTGACTGACCCCACAGACCCCTCCTTGGCTGAGCTGGAGATCATGATAGCAGGTGAAGCCCAATGAGTTTATCTTGAAAATTATCCAAAGGCAAATAAAAGCTTCTGAAACATCTAAAATCAGCTGGTGTTTTGTTTTTAACACATCAACCGTTTCCCACATGCATCTCTCTATTTTGACGCCAAACTTCCCTGATGCTGATAAAGTTTCTTGTGTTTTACTAGAGACGAGTTACAGAGGGAGGGGCATCGGGAAGGAGGTGATACGCATGATGATGTGTTACGGTGAGTAGCTTATACAGGCTGTCAGGAGATTCTTTAACGCTTGTTAACAGCCTAAATGAACCTGAAATGTGTTACTTACAGCAGGTTAAAGCTTGACTTGGATGCCACCTTTTCCTGGTACCAGACCTTTTGAATTGCTGCCCAATTTTCTATTTTTGAGCAGTTGAAGTTGGTCTAGTGTTATGTTCGTTGTTGCCAACCTGTGCTAGAGCCAGAAAAATAAGAAAGAACAATTGCCACATCAGTGGATCAGACAGAGCAGTGGATTAGACTGATTGATTTACAGAAATAACAACTCTTAATTTGTTGTTTTTGTTTTTAACTGCTCCTAATAATCACAACTGCAGCTCCTGTGTCAACCGAAAATGATGGGATCACCTGCTACTGATTGGTACGGTGGCCCTGAGAGCTCAACGCACTGCAACTTAAGAAAACATGCAAACTGCAACTCTCTCTCTCTCTCTCTCTCTCTCGCTCTCTCAAGGAATTAAGGCAAAAAATAAATCAAAAAGATAAAAGTCATGAACATGGCCAGGACACCCCTAGAAACACTTCTGTTGTGTTTTGTGAATTTGCAGAGCGTTTTTTTATATTTGCATGTGTTTTCTTCAGTGCATTGAGCTCTCAGGGCCACCGTAGATGGCTATGGCAAAGCAAACTGATGAGCAATGATCAAAACACCAGAAATCAGACAACAACAAACATGACACTGGAAGAGAGCGACACATAATCTGCACTAACTTTCACCAAAAAAAAAAAAAAAAGGTCTCTGAAAGATGCCACCATCACAGAACAATTCTACTTATAGTGGCTTTGACATAGTTTTAATTTGAAAAAGAAATAAGGCGTTTGTGCATTTCTGAATGTGAATGGTGGTGATCAGTGTCTTGTCTTGTCCTCCACCAGGAGCCACCAAACTCGGGGTCAAAAAGTTTCAAGCGAAAATTGGGCTGGACAACGAGGTCAGCATCGGCATGTTCAAGAAACTCCACTTCCAGGAGGTAATAAGATCACGTGTTCTCACTGTGTGACGAGCCTGAAAATGTAGAAGCTCTGTAAGTGGATCTGACCGTCACACCTCGTGTCCGCGGCAGGTGTCGGTGTGTAAGGTGTTCAAAGAGGTGACCCTTGAGATGACGGTGGATGAGTGTGTTCGGACGAAGCTGCTGGACGACACGACCTTCATGAAGGAGAGGGACTACACACAGACCTGTGGCAACAGGCAGGAACTGGTTTCACAGTAAAGTGTCGTAGCGACGCATCCTCACATCCTAAAGACTTCCAGCTGTGAAGCAGATCATTCTGCACAGCTGAAGAAACCCGGGGACGCCATGCTGAAAACCGTTGTGTGGTTTGGACTTTTTGATACACACACACATACACACACACACACGCACACACACACACACGTGCATGTAACATAGTCTCTAGATGAGAGGAGTGATACCATTCTCATGTCTGTACAGTTAATATGAAGCAACAGCCAGCAGCTGGTTAGCTTAGCTTAGCACAAAGACTGGAAGCAGAGGGAAACAGCTAGCCTGACTGTGCCCAGAGGTGCTTTCTCTAAAATGTCAGTGTTCCTTTTAAAATTGAAAACCACAGGAAGAAGAAAAGCTTTTCCGTCCACACTAAAAGCCCACAAAGTTCCATTAAATTGGCTTTTTCCCCAATGGCGCTTTTAATGGGGAAAATATAACGAAGCTTTATAATCATTTAAAAGGCCAGTCATTGTTTTTTTTTTTTTTTTCTATGTCCAGACTAACTCCTTTTCTATGAAGCATTTGTGGTAGTCTCTGATGATGAGCACTAGAGAGAGAGAGAGAGAGAGAAATATGAAAGATGAAGGATAGAAACGTCTGGTGGTTTCTAGTGGAAGTGGTTCATTTTATTTGGGTTGGCATCCAGTTGAGTCTTTGTGCAACTTTTATAGACCATACATGATTTTAAAGCACAAATCATCATGATTCTGTCTGGGTTAGGCATTTTAAGATCCCAGTATCACTGCAACTACAAGTGCTTGTGTTGTAACAGCAGTGCATAGAAATTAAAAAAACTAATTCTGTGTGTAGCTGTTTTGGCTTGTATACAAAAACAGGGGTATTACTAAGGGTTTAAAGATGTTCTCTTTAAAATGTAAGTGCAGAAAATGACCCTGAATACATAAAAAAAAATCATGTCAGATAGAGAAGCATTTCCACTTGAGTGAAACGCATCTCCTGTGCATTATAGCAAACATGTTTGTCTCACATTCCTCCTAATTGCAGCATTAGTCGGCTGCATTTCTCATAATTTTCTTCGTTCAGGACAGGAAGGCTGGTGGTTGAGATTAAATGTCAAGTGCATGAGCTTTATTGATCTAACGCCTTTGGTATCAAACTGCATGACCCCACATGTGAAATGGAGGCCTATCATTCTACATGTTGAAGCCACCCAGTGTGTTATTTCCAACTCGACTGGAATAGATCACGACAGATCAACCCAAGTTAAGTTAGACTAAAATTTATTTGCATGTAGTTTTTGTTTTCTTTTTAAGGTAATTTAAAAAAAAAATGTTCAGATAATCTCACCTCTGTATTTTATTTACATTTAATAATTTCCAGTTTGAATTGAACATTAGCCAAAGATAAGACCGGAAAGAGTTATTTGGCGTAAAGATATAAATAAATGCAATGTGATCGTAATTTTAAGTTGGGTTTCCTGATGACTTTGGTGAGCGTCTAATTCTTTTTTCCTCTCGTGCCACTATGAGGTTGGCATTTCTGTTTTTTAGCGGAATATCTTGATTGTTATCACTTTGCTGATCCACCATCAGTCATCATCGTTCTTTGTCCAATACTTTTGTCTATAACCAAACACCTGCAAAACTAATGACATTCCCATCAGCCTCAGTCGTACTTTGTGCCAGTTAGCAAATGCTAGCATGCTAACAGGCTAAACTAACATGCTAAACATTGTAGCTGCTAAACATTAGCATGCTGATGTTAGCATTTAGCTCGAGGTACCGTTGTGTCTTAGAACAGCCTCACTGAGCTGCTAACATGGCTGTGGGCTCTTAATCTAGTTGGACTTCCATTACTGTGAAAAGCACAATAACTAATTTCATTATAACTTATTATTTCCTAGATTGATATAAATTTGCCAGATTGATTAGTTTCATCAGGCTAATGGTGACTGTGGTCACTGGCTCTCACAGGCTTCTCTCTGTCATATGACGTGGTTTATGGTCTCATGTGTCAGACGTCATATGAGCTCATTCACATTAACGTTTGCAGAATTGACTATGGAGGTCTAATGTGTGGATCAGGAAATGGATATTTCCCATAATGCAAATACATTTGTTTACAGTTTCTTGAGCTCCGTGCTGTTGTGGTGGAGATGTTATTGAAATGTCCTTTCTGTCTTTAAATCAACCCTGTATGTTAGTTTGTCTTTGTATAGAAACTGAAAAAAATACAATATAAAGTTCATTTTTGATCCTGTGATATAAAGTTGTTTTTATGTCACGTACTGCAGCATCCTCAGCTCCACGTGGAAAGCTTTAGGGGACTAAAAGTTTTAAATTGTTATGGAAGAATAAATCAATTATAATAATGCAATTTGGACTTAACTCTAAGATCGACTAAAATGTGTCGAGTACCACAAGCTGACATTGAATGGTTATTCTTCTGCTACAAAAACACGACGCTCAAATGTTTCTTGCAGTGCGTAGCCATTTAATGACACTGACGATGTTTGAGCATGGACAAAGCTGTACAAGAACCAGTGCAGCAAAGGCAGCAAATGTTTCATTTCAAAAATCACCGGTTAAAACTGAAAGAGAACAAGAAAGTCATATCTGTCAGATACAAAGAAGAAAGGCATTTGAAAGTTTGTCCTTTATTCACCAGATGCTGTGCAGTCAAATGCTGTGACCACTGCACAAAAAGGACCGTACTATATTTATGTGATATCCCCTTAGCAACAAAACGTGAATACTTGCTATAACCTTTTTTTTATATTTATAACCTTTTTTTGCAAATGTGCTGCTGTTGCATTTCTGTATTCTTCAAACTTCTGTGCAGCCACTGGTTTCTATTTTGTCTGTACAGTCTGAAACATTAATCAGTCAGTTCATTCTTGTTTATTGGAGGTGCAGATTTGAATGTGCACGGCTTTGACAAATTATTGGAAGCTTCACGTTCAGTGTGATGAATTAAACAACTCCAGCAAGTTTCAAAAGTCTGCTAACTACTTTTCAGACTGTGTGGATATGAATGGAAACCAGTGACAGCAGGGAAGCAGGAACAAATCATTCAAAAGTCTGAAGCATGATTTGCAAAACAGTTATCTGTGATGTAGCATGTAACAGAAGGGTTAACACATGCAAAATCTCTGATACATCATTTTTGTGCTTTGGCAAGAGCCTGACTGATACCAGATTTTAAAGGCCAGTAAAGATATCACTGTTAGAGTTGAGTTTAAGAAAAATATGATGACAATATATCGGCTGATATTCTTTTTATTCTTTCAAACAAACTAGGGTTGAAACGATTAGTCCATCCACAGGAAAATAATCAGCAACTATATTTGATGAGTGATTAATCATTACAGTAATTTTTCAAAAATAGTGAAAAAATGTCAAACTTTTTTTTTTTTTTTTTTTTGCTGCAGTCCTAAAATAAATACAAAAACATTTGCTATAAGTACCCTTTAAATTTGTTTATTACAGAGTTGTGACCAAGATGCATAACTTACTTAGCAGGACATTTTGCTCTCTGGTGGACAAACTATGTAATGACAACACTGTCTTTGGCATTGTTGCTGCAGCTTCTTGTTAGTCATCAGCCGACATATACGCCAGATATATCCGTGATTAGTTGAAATCTGCTCGTGTATCAGTTGGGTTTTAGTTTGCGTGGCAGACGGTTTTGTGAGATTTAGCTGCTTTAACTGATTTAAGACTCTAAAAGGCGGCGGAGAGCAAAGACGATCGAGCTCTACATTCACAAAGCCTTCGCTGCACATGCTCAGACTGCCACATCTGACTCTGATTGGCTGATGCACAACTCTGACCGGCGGTTAACATGCGACTCGACACTGCAGTGCAGCACAGACAGGGCCACCTGACATTTCACTGATCATCTCTCAAATGCCACCCGCACTCCATGCCATGCACTGAAACACAAACCGAACCCCTGGTGTTGGTCCAAGTGCAAAACATGGTGGGTGGTGAAACATTTAAGATGATGGCTCTTTTTTTTTTTTTTTTTTTTAAAAACAGGCTGTAGTACAAAGAGGATACAAGAGCGACAACAATTCCATAGGAATTTAAGATGATTTTGACACATTTGTCCATCCCCCTTTGTCAATCTGTACAGACTCCACCTCCCAGCACCACAAACAGGGTGAGGGGATGCAGGGTTGCCCATCTTAATGAGAATTATGATTTCAGCATATTTAAAATAATAAAAAAAAAATCCTAGGATTCACAGGTGAGAGTGAAAACCTGCAGCTCTGAGTTTTGATGGAAGCAGGTGAGTGTTTAGTTCTTAGACGTTTGTGTGGATTCAAGAAACTCCTTCGCAGCAGATGACAGATTCTGCACCAGTTGTCTGACCACACCCTCCTGCTCTCTGGCCCAGAATAGGCTGTCGTCCACGGCGACGTTGATCGGCACGCACACGTCTTCCTTCTGCAGGTCGGTCAGGCGGCAGGCGGTGACGACGCCGGCCAATCCCAATAGCAGCAGGAGGAGGAGCTTGAACAACAGGCCAATGAGAGAACGTCGAGGTTTAGGAGCCGATTCCACGACGACCTTTTTACCTGCTGAGATTAAACGAGAGAGGATGACATTAGAACGACTTCTATAATACGACAAACATCTATCCATCGTTCCAGACCTTTATTCCCACCTGCTGCCTGTCCGTTCTTTTTCTTCTTCTCTTCGCTCTTCTTCTTCTGTTGTTCTTGTGCAGCTATGGCCGCCTTTTGAGCGTTGTACTCCTTCCTCCTCTTCTCCTTCTCCTCTGCCTTCTCCCGTTTACGAGCCTCCTTCTCTCTGGCCTCCCGCTCCCTCTGCTTCGCCTCCTTCTTCCTCTCCAGCTCTGGGTTGAGGGATGAAGAGAAATGTCACATATGCCAATGACAGCACATTATTTTAATTGTGTCTCAGGAGGCTTGTTCCCGGTTTCCTGTCATAAATAAAATGCACTTCATCCTCAGTTCGACATCTCAGCAGCAAAACTGTTATGAGGCTAAAAAAGTTGGAGGAAAGTCCAACAAAACAACCACAACTTTGCTTTTTGTTTGTGGCCAACTATAATTAATCATCTTACAACCCCCCAGAATTGTATTGTGACCCCCAGGTTGGAAACCACTTGTAAAAATACTATCAAACTGTATCTGATGTAGTTAAAACTAGCTCCTTCCCAACCAGCTACAACAGTAAAATGCTGCAGGTGCATATGACATGGTATCTGAGTTTCACTTACTTTCAAATACACTTACTTTTTAAATGAAACTGTCAAAATTTTTAACCTTTTTTTTGTACTTGAACAAGCAAGTAAACAAGACTCCGAATCCGAGTAGACGCTCTCTGCTACTGAAACATACCGGTCTGCACCAAAAAAGTGTTGAGGTTTGGTGTCTAAATCTATAGAGCAAAATGCAATCGGTCATCTCCCACAACTTGTTCTGAAATTGTTTCCAAGCTCAAATAGAAATTTTCCCTGATACCAACCTTTTTCCCTCAACAGGCGCTTCTCTCGTGCACGATCCACCTCATCCTGAATGGATCTCATGTGCTGCAGAACCTGAAATAAAACCGCAGACTTTTAAGTTTTGGACACTTACAATTTAAATACTATGTGTAAACTGGTTGATTGATCACTCTGTATTTCTCTGTCACCTTGGAGGCGCACTGTTTGCACTGCTTCTCATCCAGACAGTCTCCTGCTGCCTTGGCCAGGACGGGCTCCAGCGGGTTATCCTTCAGATCCAACCACTTCAGACTCTGTGCACAAACACACACAAGCCAAAGTTAAATAGGATGTGAGGTTTGACTACACTCAGCAGAGGTTAGCACACGCTCAAGTCTATCACCAAGTATTTACCATTAAAGAAATAGTCTGACATACACTTAAGCTTCATATTTACTATATACATATGAGAGTGGTATTAATCTTCTCTTCAACTACTCAGGAAGAAAGGCAGTAAGCACACTGACATGTCAATCTATTCACTTAAGAAAACAACTTCAGGTTAAAGTATGAAGTGTAAAAACTGAATAGGAGCTGGGTGGTCACACTCTTGATTTTACACACACACATACTGATGTTGCAGCTTTATGTTACTTGGATCAGGACATACACGTGTTACAGGAACAAACACAGCTCCTGTCTGGCACCCACCCTGAGCTGAGAGAAGCTGACAGGCAGGACAGTCAGCTTGTTGTTGTACAGATCCAGATGTTGAAGGTTGGCCAGGTTCCCCAGGTCATCCGGTAGACAGGTAAGCTGGTTTTTACTCAGATCCACTTTGACAAGGTGGGTCAGGTTGCAGAACTCTGGCTGCAGGAAAAACAAACCCCGCCAAAGAAAAAAAGAACATCAGTCTTAATGTTCTCTGTTTGTTCACCACTGAGGTGAGGAAAACCTGCAGAGGAGTTTAATGACAGGATGAATGGAGCAGCTCTAAATAAAGTTATGACACAAGTAGAAACAAGGTATTAGAGATGCATCAGCTACCAGAGTCTGCTGAAGTGACCTAGAAGGTGTGAGAGACTTAAAAAACAGACTTAAAATAAATTTAAACTCACATTAATCTTTATTTAACTAAGGCCAAACCACCTCCAAGTAGTTCAGAGTGTTATTATTGGAAAAGTAAAACACATTTGTTTCACATCACCTAAAATAATATTTTCTTACTGTTTAATTTCAAACAGTTTCAAAACCTTACTTCTTTTGCTTGGAGATTTTAATTAAATCTTTTTGAAATTGAAATACTTTAAACACTTAAAGCAGTGGTTTTCCACCAAGTGTCCAGGGGAAATATGAGGGTTTATAAAACAATTAAAAGGGATGAAGTGTAATAAAAGAAAATAAGATTCAGTTTTACATTTTCTTGAATTTTCTCTGGATACTTTTACCTCTTAAGAGTAGGTTAGTCCACGGTTCAACTGCTCCTAACTCAATATAGGGCTCACAAGACAAAAAAGGTTGGGAACCACATATTCAAGGGGTAAAATGGTGTGTTTAACTACAGTATGATTGTGTTCATACTCACAGGAAGGGAGGTAATGTTGTTGCAAGACAAATCCACAACGGTTGCTTTGGGGAATAAAGCCTGTTGGGATCAATAATAGCATAAGTCAGTTTAATATAGGCTGTAATTGCAGTGGTGGAAGAAGTACTCAGGTCCTTGACTAACATAAAAATAAAAGTACCACAATTTAAAAATACTCTGTTACAAATAAAAGTCCTATAATCAAAATTCTACTTGAGTAAAAGTACAGAAGTTTTAACAGCAAAATGTACAAAAAGTATTCAAAGTAAAAGTAATGATTTTGCAGAAGAGTCCCTAAAGGTCCTGAAAGCTATTTTCTTTCAATCTTACTTGGACAAGATAATATACTGTCCACACAGGTTATTATCTTGCAAAATAAGATCACACAGGGACCTCATGAGCTCATCCTGATAGTTTTGTTACAGCGGAAATTACTCGCACAACTCCAACTTGAGTCTAATCAGCCTCAGTAACTGAAAACATCTATGTAGGTATCTATAATCCACGGGCGTAGGTTTGCATATGGACGGTATGGACATGTCCCTACTAATGTTTGGGTGAACTCATTCGCACTATGTTTGGAGTGAAGCCATATTAGATCATTCCTATGTGCCCTCCAAGAGATTGCGTCTCCAAGACAACTGATTTGGGCATGTTAGCATTTGATTAACTCGAAGGGCGGAGCTATCTGAAGGCTCACGTCATGTGAGGATATGACAGTGGTACCTAACGTCACCAGAAAAATGTCAAGTGATGTTATTTAACCATGTTAGCTAGTGCTATCTAGCAAGCTAACCCTGGCTTCTGTCTTCTGTAGGCTAGCAGTCAGGTTGCTAGCAGGAGTAAACATAAAATGGTGGATATATCAAATTATGAGTTGAATTGCTGTCGAATATGAGTTTAATTGCTGTCGAATAATCCCATGAAAATGTCACCATGAATACTATGACATTTTTATACCTTACTATATTAAGGCGTTATCATACTATGACTTTTTTGCTTCACAATACTATGAGTTTAGGCATAAAAATGTGAAGATTTAAGTTTATAACATATATATATATAATACTCATAATAAAATGCAACTTTATTAAAACGACATGCTTATTAAAATTCTATTTGTATAGGATTTTCATAATAATTTCTTATTAAATTTAAACATACAAGTCTATATTTTATATTTACATACATAATATGAACTAACCTAAACTAATCAACCGGTTTTGCTTAATTACGACATAAAAATGTCATAGTATAATAAGGCATGAAAATGAAAAATTGACTGAACAACTTTCACTTGTATTGGAGTAATATTTGACCAGTATTTATACTTTGACTCAAGTAATATTTTATAAGGTGATAATGTGTTTTGTATGTAAATTCTGTAGAGTAGAAGAATAAAGTAGAATAAATTGGAAATATTCAACTAAAGTACAAGTAATGAGAATTATCTTTAAGCATAATATTTCAGCAAATGTTCTTAGTTACTTTCCACCACTGTGAAATTGTATATTATATTTAATCAGCATTTTAACCAAGAAACATCGTGACACCTTATCAGCTGAAACCACAGCAGGATGAGTCTTCAATCTGAAGCCACAGTCCACTGTTTTAATGTTATTTGTGTAATTTAACAACATTTTAACAACACAAACACCACGAGCAACTTACCAGCTCTCTGACTGGCACCTCAGTGAGGTTACACAGGCTCAGGTCCACTTCATTACCGCTGATTTTATCCTTCAGGTTCAACACTTTGCTGTTTTTACTCATTCTGGAGTCTGTGAGAAAAACACACAGCAGAGTCTGAGAAATAAAACACTGACATGAGGGAATTTTGAGCCAAGTTTAACAACAGGAAACACCTGAAACGTTAACGGTCCACACGGTCTGCTCACCTGAAATGAAAGCTGTGACAAAACTGTGGTCGGCGTGAGAAACGGCGAAGAGAAAATCAGCGGCCCAGCTGCTAAAAATGAGGAAAGTTCGTGGAAAAAGCTCTGAAATGTTGGTGAGTCTGTGTTTTTTGGGCAGCGGTGACTGCCTCAATGAAAATCCACGTCACTGATTGAACGACAGCGCGGAGACGTTGAATTGAACAGCGCCCCTTGCAGCACCGGAGGTGAGCACATATCAAAAAATAAATAAATAGTGACAGTAAAAAAATAAAAACAGAAGGATCTATATGAAAGAAGAGAAACCATCTCTCAACAGAGGAGGAGGTATATATATATATATATATATACATATGTGTGTGTGTGTGTGTGTGTGTGTGTGTGTGTGTGTGAGACTAGAATAGACTTGTTTAAATGAATTAAAATATAATGTTAACAAATGTTTACACATAATTTTTACATGGAAAACATATGTTTTCTATGTAAAGATTTATCACATACATATTTTTAATACATATACATATACAAATTTTACTATGGGTATTTCATATATGTTATAAACGTATAGCTTCATATATCCAGAGGATGTATATATGTGATAATAATATATCCCCTTATAGGTGACATATATGGCAACACTTATTATACTGTCCTGTCAGCCCTTCCCAGTAGATTTAAACACCGTTCACATTTGGCCTCAGGTGACTCCAACAACTGAGTGTATATATATCTATAAATAACTCCATCCACATTGGTTCAAAACAAGCTGCTGGTAAAACAAATGTACAGTACAAAGAAATAAGCAGAAGGACGTTTTGTTTTTATTGTTTATTTTTCTACATAGACTGATACATGTTTTCAGATCACAGGACTGTTACTCCATTAAAATTAATCCATAAAGAAGCTGCAGATGCAGATTTGGATGAACATCGTGACTGACAAGTTCATACTGGAACTTGGGGCAGCATGTATGTTTAGTATGTTTACCCCAGCATGCTTAATTTTTTCTATATATTACAAATTCGGTGGATTCATTGAACATTGTGCATATTACATATTAAACGCATTACTGACCTGTGAATCTTTATATAAGAAAGACTTTACACACAAACCTAGTGCAGGATTTACAAATACCTGATGCAACCAGTCACAGGTGTGAACACAGATTACAAGGTTAGTGCCCAGTCACACATACACACATATAAGGAAAGCTTTCCTGGGATTCAGTTTCATGTGATAAGTCTTGTTAATAATCATAATATATGTCAATCATGTGTCATGTAGCACTGTAATTACTGTGCAGTCTACCAGTTGGAGAACATACAGACTAAAAACAGAGTGCAGGCTGTGGCATAGAAAATGAAGAAAATTTTGTTGATTGTTTTGGTTTTTCTGGCCCAGTAGCCTGCGGGCTTTCCTTCCTTCTTCCTGTTGTGGAGGATCAGATTCAGGGTTCTCACCACCTCCCTCACGTCATCTGAAAGCTTGTCAAAGCCCTGTGACACGTCCGACAGTTGGCTGCTGCTAACCTGAAACAGCGGTTTTGAAGACTGTGGTTAATTCCTGCAATTATGAACCAAATAACATAAACAACATCACCAGCTGTGGCTTTTGACATTCTGACGTTTGTGTACAGTATAGTAAGAAAGATGAGGGATTAAAAAACTACCTCCATGTTGTAACTCATGTTTGCTTTTTTCTATAATATGCCATGTTAGTTTTGTTTTTTTTATCACACGTGTTGCACGTATAAAGTGTAACGTAATCCCAACCTTCAGCAGTTCAGTTGGCGTTTCATCAGCAGACACATCATGGACACATAAACACTGACTCCACTTCTTCTCTTCTGGAAGGACATATAAGGCACAAAAGATTGTAGCATATTCAAAGTTGTATAAGGAGCCAGTCTGTATTGTAAGTTATAAACGTGCCTGTTTCACATTATTCAGAAGGGAACTAAAGGTGGACATCACAGTAACAGTACAATTACAACAGAGTAGCTTCTTTGCCTCTGCACAGATTGACCAGTTGACTGTTGCACCAGCTATGTTTAAGTTTATATAAAGTGTAAAGTACATCCCAGTTCCTTTATTGCATCCACGTTCCTTTGGCCCAGACGGGTCAACATACTGCAAAAGCGACTGAAAAAAGTGAGAAAAGTTTTGGGTTTAGTGGTAACCTGCACTCAAACTTGCAATAAAACTTACGTTCAGCTGGGGCAACAGGCTGCAGGTGTGTGCCTTTGTCTTTGGGTATATCCATATAAACATAAATATAAACTACATCTTTTTTACAGTGATTCTGACCTCCTTCACAGTCGTGGGAGTTGCCTTTGCCTCGTTTGTCCCCATGGTCCTCACTCAGCCTTTGGTCTTCATCTGTCTCACTCTCTTGGGATGCAGAGTCTCTATCTAACAGATACATGATGAAAACCGTCTCCAGGAGGCTGAGCAGCATCAGACCAAAAATCCCAAGGCAGTAGACAGCTGAAGGGAGAAAGCAGCTTCATTCAAGTCTATACATTGAGCCAGTATATGTGCTGTTACTACTCATATGAAGTATAGTCCAATAAAGGCAAGACTGATATCCTTGTTTCTTATCAGCCACGCAGGCGGTGCGACTCATGGCAGCGTCTGTGAGTCATCCACCACTTTGGTCTGGGCCTAAATATCAGGACAACTACGGCTGAATGAGATAAAAGTTTGTACTAACATTTATGTTCCCCAGAGGACGGTGTGTATTTACCTTGGTGATCGCTTTTCAATCTAAAGCCATATTCAGTTCAAAAATGAGATTTGTTAATTTAGGTTATGACCATACCTGCAGAACTAACAACATTCCCATCAGTTTTACCTATAAGTGGAATCCTGTTTGACGAGGAAGGCAGGATTTCATTCAGAATAAGCTGCATCACAGTGACAGCAAGCAGCACGGTGACCTTGAAGCTCAGCTTCTCGCCCCCGTGGTCTGAGATCAGGAAGGAGGCCAAGTCCAGACACAAGAAGAACAGGATGGGTACTATGAAGTTGATGATGTAGAGGGCAGACCTCCTCTTCATTTTGATCTGTGAAATGATTTAAATGTTAATTACTTGAGAAAGGCTGCAGAAGAAGAAGAAGATATGGATAATAAAAGGAAGGGAGGAAAAATAAATGAAGAAAATTAAGAAGAATTAAAAGGAAGGAAGAAGGAAGAGAGCCAGAAAAGAAAAAAATGAAAAGATATTTCATGAGTTACAAGACCTCATGTTTGAATCTGAAAAGCTGTCTGTTAATTTTTGTGGGACAGTACAAACACAACATGCAGCCAGGGCTACGTACAGTGTAAATGATTACATCCTTTGTCCACGAAAATCTCTCAACAGTTTTGTTGGTAACTGTCATGTCGATGAACAGCCACTCGTACTGGGTCTGCATCATCTCGTGAGACCACTCCGTGGTGTCTGAAGAGCTCATGGAATGAGAAAGCTCTAGTTCCGTGTCTGAGGAGGGAGATAAAAATAAAACTGTGAGGTTTCTTAGCAGGTTAGACAAAGAAGGATCGTATTGTATGCGGTGTTATCTGGTGGCGTATCTGTATCTGGTGACTCTGACTCACCCGAGTAAACGACAGAGCTGAAGGAGAGGGTGCAGGTCTGAATGTCGAAGGGGAATTTGTAAACTTGCATCCTGCAGCTGCTGACAAACGCCTGGTCGTTCAGAAGAAAGACCTCACCGTCATTCATGACAGTGAGACGGGGACTTGGAGAGGCGTTTTCTGTCCTGTATGATGACACACAGAGATACTGTTTATAAACACACACGCATGCCCGTATTATAGTTCTACTAGAGAACATCAACTGAGGAAACATCAACACTGACACAATGAGGATATGAATAGTGACAGCTAACGTCTTGTAAACAAATGTAAAGTTGCAGAAAATAATTCCTTGACTGGACTATCGATAGACAGAGGATCATTTTCTTACCAACTTCACATCTGTGAAAAGTACAAAAGCTTCTTCTAACTGGACAGCATGCAGACAGCAGAGGGGTGTGGACTTGGGTGAAAGGCCTTTAGCTTTGAGGAAACACCATGGCTGTATTAAAGGAGCTGGACACGCTGCCACCACTCAGGCCAATCTGTCTCGGTGACAAACATACACTTACGTCTCTTTAATTTTGAGATCCGGCTTCCACAGGAATTCAGCAGGAATAGAAACACTGGAAATGCCACAAAACTCACTGGCATTCCATAAAATGTGTTGATTGTTCCAGTGCTACAGAGGAAAACAAAGGGGAAATTTAGGAAAAAACATCAGAAGATAAAACAGAATAGTAATGAAAGTGAGGATGAGGGAAATGTGAGTCTGCGGGGGAAGTAAGAGAGAAGTAAGGATTAATTCAAATGCTGTAGAGTATAAGAAAACTCACCATGGTAATCCAAATGTACGGAATAAATATCTGGTCAATCTCTTTCTATAAACAAGCAAATAACACTGCGTGTAAAACAGAAAGCACTTGGAGAACACATAACGTTATCAACATAAAACCTGCTCAGTCGTAATCATATAGACAGTATTTTAAAGCAACATCACTTGAAAGTCGCTTTGGATAAAAGCGTCTGCCAAGTGAGTAAATGTTAATGTAATACAATACCTGGCTGCCGTCAACAAACAGCCAAAACCAATGCTTTAGAAATGGCTACGTTGCAGTACGATCCATTGTAACTATTTCACTTAGCCCATGGAATAACTTACTCCCAGATTAATCGAAAATCTTTTGGGAAGTTGTTGATATCCATGTAAATAACAGAAACTTGACTTAAACAAAAATGATCAGAAACATTAAAGCTTTAACCACTTACCACATCTAGGATGGCATTAAGCAAAACGTCCAGGTATACCACAGTGGGTTGTGTGTGGTCTTTAACAGGCCGGGTCGCGAAGTAGAACACATTGTCTTTGGTTAAGTTCAGGTAGTTTAAAACATCCTGATAACCACACACTCTCTCAGAGGACTCCCCGTCCACAGCTAAAAACATCCAGACACATTCAGTGTGAGAGAGATGATTAACAATTCGATTATAAGAGAAATATTGAAATATACTGATATACTCCTTATTTGAATTTTGAACTTCAGTAGCACTTTCTGTATGTTTGTCTGGTTATCCACGGCTTCAGACTATATCATTGTTTTTTCATTTTCATGTTTATATGTACGGTGACAAGTATAGAGCATGAACAAATACCACATACCAGAGCATTAATAGCCTAACATCATTTGCAATGATGGGCCTTTAAAATACATACATCAAGAATAAAATACACACAAAACAGCATCAAACACAGTTTACAAATATACAATAAAAATACCATAAAACCATTTTTAAAAACTGTTTCAATTTGAGTTCAAATGATCCGTTTTTAATTCTGTTGCCGAGGAGTTCCCCATGTTGATCCCCAAACAGAAAAAGCCATCTGTCCAAATGAGGATTATGAATTTTTAATCAGTCAAAAAATCAATCCATAGTACACACCAGCTCACAAATGACTGTAATAACAATACCCAGTGCTTGTGGTCAAGGACAGATGTTGGCAGACATGTGGATTATCAGATACTTGACCACTAAGTGATTTTCACACTCGTCTTTGTCTAATTAGGCTCCCCATTAAGATCCATCTGTGATAGAACATCAAATGCATATTAATAAAATCAACCAAGCAACACCTGATTCAGAAAATCAATCCCACACTTTTGCCATCGCATGTCATTCTTTAATTACATAATAAACTGTAATAAGCTTATAAGCTTCATGGTCCACTTAGCACTTGCTACGCAGATAGCTCGCGGTTTATTTCTCCTGATTCTGAAATGTTTGTCTCTGAGATTTCTGCTTCTGTCCAAGAACATTGGAGGTGGGTGGAAGTT
This sequence comes from Seriola lalandi dorsalis, assembly GCF_002814215.2. Taxonomy (NCBI): domain Eukaryota; kingdom Metazoa; phylum Chordata; class Actinopteri; order Carangiformes; family Carangidae; genus Seriola; species Seriola lalandi. Next base: position 518,282 of record NW_019525472.1, on the reverse strand, counting down.
ATTTTGTGGAGCTCACAACATGAAGCATTAAAAAAAAAAAATTCAACAGCGGCATCTGTTTTCTGTCCACATTACTCTTGATTAGTCTTAAACTTCTCTCAGAAACCTTACCTGTGAGGAGGAGCAGGAAGAAGCCAAGAGGCACCATGAGTTCAGGACCAGTGAATCCAAAGGCACTGAGAGGTGTGTCGAGCAAATGTGCATCCGTGTCCTCCCTGTAATGTTGACTATGACATTGCAATAAAAAATATCACTTCCTCACACTGGAAGAGGGCTGGACAAATAAATGACGAACCCTTTTCTTTTTTTTTTATCTCAGTAATCTAACAGTTGAAACACCAACAGAAAACAATGGGAACCACTGAAATCTCCCACTCTGTGGGAAGATTAATTGTGCTGTCAAACCAAATGCACTGAACAACTTCCTTCATTTGTCATGCAGAACCCAGATTGGTGACTGGATTTATTTGGTACCACTTTCTGATTAGGCCCCATTTATAAAGGGTTGATAAGTAAAGGCCAGCAGTGCAGCTGGGGACTTGCTGCTCAGGGGATTTGTGCCCATGTTTTCTAATGCGCTAACAACTCTGCTGCTCTGGTGATCCCACCATGAGAGCCATGTCATTCAGAGTCTTGGAGGTGCTCTGGCTCAAACTCCTCATATCACCGTGATGCTGCTGCTTCGCATCCTGGCGGCCACTATGGCTCTGTCCCAATTTCAACATGTTTCAGAAGTGGGGCATCCGTTACTCAGTAGAGAATATGTCTCTTGTTTTAGAAGAATACTGAATGCACATTTGCGGCCCATGTAGCCCCATTCTTGATTGTCTCATCCACTACATGGGAGACAGTATTGGAAGGTCCCATAGAAAAGCTCGAGGAGGCAGCTGTGCATTGCTCTGTAACGGTGGAGGTGGGGCAGTTAACCAGGCATACATTTGCCAAACCATCCAGATAGTGTTCAGTCGTTGAAGTCTTTTATTGTGTGGGATAATTCTTCAATATGGACGAGAAGTGTAAATGTCAGTAGAGTAGCTCTACTTATTATATTTATGGGTGGTGAGAGGAAAACTGGCCTAATGTCATGGCTTATTGACAAAAATCAAAAATCAAAAACAGAAAACAATGACTTGGCCATTGTTATTTATGGATCCTGGATCCTCACACTTTTCAGTGCTGGAGGCAACATCATTGCAAGACCTAAAGAAAGTAATCAAGATAGGTAATCAATCAGGGTTCATGTCTTTCTATTATCATGATATCATTATTTTAATAGCCCTAAACCATGCATCACTAACTACTTAGAGACACAATCGCCCTTTGAAAATCCATGACATAAACACAACTGTATATTTGTACCGTTGTTTATTTGTACAGATCCTGATACATGTTTTCAAACCAGTCCACAGAACTGATCACAGATCTGCTATTCAGAAGAACTAAGTACATAAGACGTGATGTAGGCTCAAGCGAGAGCAGGCATATATTAAAAAATCTTCAACATTTTCATGCAAGAATGGAGATATGTATGATAGGATGTATGATACATTGTCCATATTACATGGCAAAGACATGTAGTAGAATTTTACAATACAAGACTAGTCATAAGTTATACAGTGCATTACATGCAATCAACAGCCCCTAAGGAGCTGTAATATACAGAAGAACTAAACATAGATGGACAACATCAAACACATTACCTCACCAGCTTTGCTAAAACCAAGATGTGGGAAATCAAGGCTTTTATGAGCACATCATTTTATGTATGCCTCTTCCCGCAGAGCAAGATATGAAAAAGAAAACCGCCGTTAAGTGCTCAGAGCGCAAACAGCTGATGTGAAAGTTGATGTTACTGTGATTTGTGGGGCGGAGGCTGGGTAATCAGCATTTGCAGGAACATTTTTACACTGTTCAGTGTGCTGGAGCCGAGCCGCTAACTGTTATCTGGTCTCCAAACTGACACTAACAGCGCTTTTCCCCAGGGGTGGTGGATGGACAATCTAAGGTGCGTGACAAAGCTTGTTTGTAAGTTAGATAAGGAAGAGAAATTGTTGTGGCTCTTGTGTTGTGTTGCAGGCTGCTGTCTGACAGTCCTTGGTGAGACCATCTGTCTCTGATGGAACTGTGAGGTTACCGCTTCAGCGGAAACGATTGAAAATGACAGGATTTTAATGGCTGTGTGGAAACAAGTCCTGCATTCTGTTCATTCAACCCACAAATTGGCACCATTAACCAACAGACAGCTTGTTGGTGCTGACCTTTAAGTGGACGGAGCATCAGGAATAGAGGAAGTAATCACAGCTCATTAGTGGTTTCTCCATTCACTTGTATTTTGTATTTAACTCTCGTCTGTCAGAGTAGAAACTGCTCCATAAAAGAGGAATGGTTCGCAGGCACTTATGAGACATGAATCAATCGTACAAATACATATGTATAACTGTGACTAGGCCAATGCAAACAAAACAGGTACACAGGTGTGCCAAATAAACCTGGATTGAAACAGTTACTCAATTGTGTTTTCATTATGTAGCAATGACCATCTCTATGCATTGTTCCATTTTAAAAAGATGTAAGCTAAAAACACACTGACCACTGTGACATAGAAAATAAAGAAAGCTCTGTTGACTCTTTTAGCCACTCTGGTCCAGTAGCCGGGCTTGAACTCGTCCTTCCTGCTGTTGAGGAGCAGAGTCAGTGTTTTCTCCATCTCCTTCAGCTCGTCTGAAACCTTCTCCAAGGCGTGGGACTCCTCCACCAGCTTGCTGCTGTTCTGATACAAGAGAGGTTTATTAGACTTGTTAATACAATTGTGGCTTGTAACAGCTGTTACATTTTAAATGTATTTTGTGTGTGTCCTTTGTGATGAGGATGAAGTGCGATCCAGTTCTAACCTCTTTGGCCACGGACAGCAGTTCAGACGAAGGTCCACCATCACCATCATAGATACACACACACTGAGTCCGTTTGTGCAGCTCTGAAAGGACAGTTTTTTTCTTTTCTTACCAGATTCAAAGTAATACAATTAACAAGTATGTATTATTAGAAAAATACCTACAATACATCATAACAGTTAAAGAAGTTTAAGAATAGCTTTTAGGTTGCCAATCCATTACTAAGTTTATCTAAAGCAAAAATATATACGATGCTAATGGAAAATTAAAATCACTATTATGAAAATTCCCTGTGACAGCGGTCCTGTTGTGTTGATTTCATACAGCAGGGGGCGCAGCTTTACTGTGTAGGAGCGGTGGTCTCACTGAGAGTTCAGAGGGAATAATAATCCTGTGCTGTGTGAGAATCACTCAGCTCAGTACAGTGACATGTTGATATACTTCAATCCGTATTTTGTGTGATCAATGTGCAGATTGTTTTATATTTGCCTAATATCTTTTAAAATGGACATATTGTAAAAGATAAAATCTGACTTCATACTCCACACAGGGCAGCGTGGCGACTGTTTTTCTATGTTTTTTTCCATTAGTTGCCACTGCTGTATTTCATATCATGTTTTTCTTTTGTCATATTATCAACTGTGTTTTCTGCTCATGAAATAAAAAAAAAGAAATAATTGTCCATGACTTATGTCTGAAGTTATTGGCATGACGTTTTGTAATTTTAGGTATTTAAATTCTTCCCAGTTCACATCATTATTAAACAGCTCTTCAGTGAGGTTAAGTCAGGTCAGGTCGTGACCACAGTCCATATTATCTACCTCACTTCCTTATAGAAACAGGCTGGTTTTGTCAGGTGGTTTAGTCAGCTCTGCAACAGTTAGCGCCAGTTATTGGGTTTATTTTGTAACAACTAATCTCTACCTAAGGACACTTTGTGCACCTGGATCCTGGTCTCACCTCCGTGAC
>NW_019525472.1:478705-514175 GCF_002814215.2 Seriola lalandi dorsalis | reverse complement strand
CAAGACTCTGAGCTTCTTTACCTATAAGAGGAATCCTGTTTGACGAGGAAGGCAGGATTTCATTCAGAATAAGTTGTAACACAGTGACAGCAAGCAGCACAGTGACCTTGAAGCTCAGCTTCTCGCCCCCGTTGTCTGAGATCAGGAAGGAGGCCAAGTCCAGACACAAGAAGAACAGGACGGGTACTATGAAGTTGACGATGTAGAGTGTTGATCTCCTCCTCATGCTGATCTGTTAAATGATGTTTAAGGTTCAGGTGACTGATATAACTGCTCCTGCACACCAGAAACACAACTGAAAAAACTTTGCAGCAACAACAAGGTAATCTGCTCATCACTGCGGGAGAGATTGAGTCTTTAAAGTGATAGTTTGGGTTATTTGACCTGGGGTTGTGTCAGGTACTTGTGTATGATCAGTGTATTACCTGCAGTAGGTTCAGATCAGCGCCCTAACACTTTGGAAAAGCAGCAGCTTTGTTGTGATTATTTTCACTGCTTCATCTTTCCATCAAACAGCCCTTAAATGATGAAAACAACGACAAGATGAAGTTATGAAAATATTCAAAATAAAAAGCAAATTTAAACAGATACTGGATTAATCTTTTTTGGTAGGCAGCGTGTTTTCTGCTGACCCTGTCCACAGCAGTAATTCACCCATTTTCCAAACTGGGAGCGTAACGATCCGAAGCTACTGCAGGTAGTACTCTGACTGTGTATAAGTACTGCACACAACCCAACGTCAAATAACACGAGCTGCAGTCAAAACCACTCAAGAAAAACTGAGGGTTTGATTGTTATATTTCAGATGAGAGTAAAATAAGGAACAAAATAAGAAAAAAATGAAGGAAGAACAGGAAGGGAGGAGGAAAGAAAGGAAAGAAATGGGACGAAGGAAAAACGGTACAGAAAAAAGGACAGAGGGATAGAGAGAAGGAAAGGGAAAAGGAAGAACAAAGAACAGACAGGATAGAAAAGAATATATGCGGATATTAGGAATATTTTTAAGTTTATCTCATGTTGAATCTGAGAAATACAGCTGTCAGATAAATATAATGTAGTAATAAGTACAATATATCTACGACATTTGGTAAATTAAAGTTGCAAAATGGAAATACTCAAGTGCAACTAGGCCTACCTCAATCTGAGCTCAAACAGCGTGACTGATGTTAGTTTCTATCAGAGTACATCTGTATCTATTCATACCCACAGTGTAAATGATGATGTCTTGGCCGAGTAAATCGCTGGCGTTGTTGGAATTGACTGTCATGTTGATGAACAGCCATTCGTACTGGGTCCGCATCACCTCCCGAGACCACTCTGTGGCCTCTGAAGAGTTGTCACTTGGCTGCAGCCGGATGTCCTTGGCTGGGGGGGAGATGAAATTTGTAGAGCAGATATAGTGATGTGACAATAAACTCTTATAAACACAACTTGTCGTGCTCTCACCAGTGTGTATAACAGACTTGAAGGAGAGGCTGCAGCGCTGTATGTCGAAGGGGAAATTATAAATGTGCATCCTGCAGGTGCTGACCAGCACCTGGTCATTCTGGACTTCAACATCACCTTTATCGTTGATAGTGAGATAAGGACTCGGAGGTGCTTTGTCTCGCTCTGTCCTGTATGAAAACACATGGAGGCAAAGCATTTCCACTCAGGCTGTGTATAAACAAATGCACATAAAAACAGATGAATGGAAACGTGCTTAATGACAATTTAATCGTGCATCCAGGAATGTGTTAAAAATGATGTTGCACTTTCAAATGGGGAGCACTTGTTATAAATGTCAAGTAGTGTTTTAGCATCCAAATGCTTCAGCTACTAATCAAAAACACAATGTCCTGTCCAACATTACTGTAATGAGTGTCTGTGAAAATATCGTAGTAATGTTCATTTCATTAATTTATCTTTTACTCTTCTTTTACATAAGAGTCATTATGGGTAGTATACAGATACATTTACACTTACATTTCTTCAATAGTAAGATCTGGCTTCCACAGAAACTCAGATGGAAGAGAAACATTATCAATTCCACAAAATTGATTTGGATCCCAGGAAATGTATTCATTGTGCCACCTCTACAGGGGAGAACAGACAAGAAACAAAAACAGAACAATGAAAGGAACAGTGAGAAAGAGGGACACAAATGAAAAGGGCTTTGATAAGAAAACATTTTTTAAATGTGGCAGAACTCACCATGACTGTCCAAACGTAAGGGATGAATTTTTGATCTTTCTCAACCTGTAAAGAAATAAATATGTGTGAAAAGCAAAGCACAACCAACACAGCACACTGTTTGAAAAGATCAATCACACAGTAAAATCAGCGGTAGCATTTCCAACACATATGTTCATAAGCATCATGCTGGGAACACTGGCTGCTGCCGCTGAGCTGCTGGAGAAGCGCACACGTGTGTTCACACCTGCTGCATGTCTGCTGCGTCGCTGCTACTGCACCTGTATCTCTCTACATACATGATGGATTTCTCTTCATAATAAAAAATATCCGATTTATTTTTTTGACAGATACGTCACTAAAATACCACTCTGTCCATATACAGCTGATAACATGGTAATATTTTTTCATTTCTGTGTCATATTCAGATTCAGCCAAGACATAGACAACTATGGTCGAAGGTGTCAGTTATGTGTAATGTTGCTGGTATGGTATTGCTGGAAACTCAAAATATAATAATAATAATAATAATAATAATAATAATAATAAAAAAATTGGTAGGTACAATAGCCTACACTGACTGTCTCTTTTGACACAAAGGACCAATACTGTATGAGCTCCTGCTCAATGGACATAGTAAAGACCATTTCAAAAAAGGTTTAACCACTCACCACGTCAAGAATGGCATAGAGCAGAACTTCCAGGTAAACCCGTGTGGGGCGTTTGTAGTTTCTCACAGGCCGGGTCATGACGTACTGCTCATTGTTTTTGGTAAGGTGCAGGTAATTTAAAACATCCTGATAGCTGCAGTTATCTTCAGAATACACCCCATCTGACGCAAAAACATGAAGACCCATTCACAACGAGACAAATTACTCTTAAAATGAAAGAAATCAGGAACATGCTCATTCCCATGCTCTTAACTTTTCGTTCAAATATTGACGTCAAAGCCCTGGTGTTTGTCCTGGGAATATCTTCAATTACACCATGTATTGTGAAACATATTTGGGTGAAGTTTACAATCTCCAAGATCAGCAGATAAAAAAATAAAATTCTCCAGGTCTTCAGTGAAGGACATGAAGCATCTACATGCTATAAAATGCTTTTGGAATATGGAGGGATATGTTACAGGGATTTGGGTGTATCATTTGATGAACATGGATGGGATGAGATTTGCAGAAACTTTACACCACTTCTACTGGACCCCAAGTAGATAATACTGTGTAGACCTAGAAGATTTAAGAGATGTAGTGGGGAGGAGAGTCCACTAGTACATGTAATATGGCTACTGTAAGGAGACTGTAAGGTGTAATCTGCTTTTCCACAATCACTGAAGAAGTGGACCCAGACTGCTATTATGATTGGGTGGCAAAACATTCTCAGGAACTCAGGTGACTGACTTTTAGGAAAAAGCAGTTCCACAGAAGAGAAAAAAAACCCTAGCGGGACATGTATATTTCTTCCATAGAGTCGTCAGTGTAAAGACGAGGTGGAAGCACAGTGTTTTCCTTATTACTATGTGAGAGCTTGTCTTGTGATTTAATTACTTCTTTATTGCATTTTATTTATTATCATTATTTCTAAACTATCTATTTATGTACTTTTAATTTATTTTTATTCAGAATTGCATTGTGTCCTTGGCCACAGCTTTATACACAAGCCACTATATGTGCAGGTCTGATGGGAGTATGGAGTCTGAGTCAGTTTGAAATACAATGCATCATAGGTCATCTGTTGGATGACGGATGTTTATATCATAAAATAAAAATTGACTAACATTCATCTCTGTGGTATCTACACTCACTGTGATACCACTGTAAAGGCCATTATGTGATGGGTGTGAGGATTTTTAAAGATTTATGGTCCAAACATTTAAGTCCATCAAGGCTCTCAGTCTGAGATCCATCCCATATACAATGTCCAAACACATATCCTCTTAATTTTGTTAGCAAAGTTCACTCAGACTACAATTGTGTCAGTCTTTTGTCCATCTTCTATTACTGCTATGATAGGCTGTGTTTTTTTTTTTGGTATGAGTCACACAGATTATTTCCTTCACTGTAAACACAGAGTAGACGCATGCAAATGACAAACACATAGGAGAACAACACACTTACAAAAGGCAATGCAGTGAATTAAGAAGACACAGCAATTTTGTGAGCAGCTGAGCACTGCCCAAGCTTACCTGTGAGGAAGAGCAGGAAGAGGAAACCAGAAAGCATCCTGACTGCAACATCTGTGCGAGACATCCGAACAGTAAATATGTTTCCCTGTCCTCTCAGTTTTGTCTGTAAATGTCATCAAGTCTGTTATAAAACAACTGCCTCATTCTGGAAGAGGGCCAGACAAATTGAATGACCAAACGTTTATGTTTTGGGTTTTTTTTTTTTTTTTTCAAATCTCATTACTCTAATAGCCATCCGGAGACAGTAGTCACTCCCACAGCAGTAATCACAGCATCTCTCAGTGGTCTTTCAGGGGAAGAACAAGAGGCGGTAATGCTCTTGGTGGAGACAAAAATGGGCTGTAATGACTGTTTAATGGTAAAAGTAAGTTCAGGAATTGCAGCTATTAAACATTTTGGACAGAAATCCCACACATCCAGGCGAAAAAGCACAATCAGGAACAGTGTCAGTAACACTTAGGACTCTCCTGTCAATGCTGTGAGTGAAATTACAGTGATAATATAGTGTGACAAATTAAGCATGCATGAGCTGTGCACAATCCCCACCTATTTGAGAGTTCAGTGGCGCAAAAAACCATACGCACTGTTCAGATGGAGTGACATGGTCAGATGAGTCATCCTTCGCCATATTCTGGACAAGTGGGCGATTGCATGTGTGGCGAACACCAAGAACAGTACACACCTGAGTGATTGTTCCCCACAGTGACGGGATCTGGTGGGTCCGGTCACTGAATGATGTGATGAGTATGAGAATTACGTGAGTCGTGACCTTTGCGGTCACTCGATCTCAACCAAACTGAACACCATATGGGAGATTTAAGACTGACTACCACGGTTGTCAAAAGACCAAATAAGGCAAAATATTTTAGAAGAATCAATGTCAAGGAGCGTTGAAGCTGTTCTGGTGGTATGTATGTGGTGGACCCAAGCGGCAGCCTCCAGGGCTGCAAAATGGAGCCAACATTTAAGTGTCAAAAACTGCAGTTCCTCGAATGGCCACTTGAGGTTGGCTCAGAAAATGACTCTCCGTAGACTCCCAAGTTTAAATGCCCAGGCAGCAATAAACATGTTTACAGCCTGGTACAAATTACGGTTTTGGTTTCTATAACTAATTTACCCCATTTTTATATAACTCACCCGTTGTATGTGTAAATTGTGTATAATTTAGTGCGTGCTGCTTCGATTGACAGGTGGGGGAGCGTATGCTTGCTATAAACCAACAAGCACCGAAGTCTCTGCTCCACACAACCCCCCCACCTCTTTGCCCATTTTTGGATTACCCACAAGTCAGGTGAAGCCAGGCACGGGGCTCTGTCGGTCTGGACGTCAGATGTCTGACCTACTGTGCGTGTTCTTTAATTTCATCTAAATATTATTTTCAATTTAGATTAATTACAAACATTAATCTCTGTGGGTGGGAATCCACTGCTTCTGGATTTATAATCAAACCATGAAAAGCACCAGCTCACAAATACCTGCAGTAATATACAGTGACTGTGGTCACAGAGAGGCCGTTATAAGATGGGCGTTGACAGGGCTGCAGGATTTTATCTCGTCAGACCAGTAATGAGTTTTAAACGTCAGTATTTTTGCAGACATTTAAGTTTGAATTGGGCTCTCCATTTGAGATCTCTTTCCTATGGTACCCAAATGTATATTTGTCAAATCATGGCCAGGAGCACAGGGACAGACTGGGATAATAAATCAGGACAGGAATCTAACATCAGCCCAGGCCAATCTCCACACATTCACAGCAGAACACATACGTGCACTGTAACGGGTCAGTTCACTTGATGTCAAGACTCAGGCAATTGCACTTCCATTATTAAGGCAACAGGATTTCTGTGCATTAGTGGAGTGTTTGCTTTGTACCTGACATTTCTCCAGAGCTGTGACTGGACGTCTGTCAATAAATGTAAACGCATCACCTGCTTTCCTACATGTTGTATCTGATGCCATTTATCAGTCTTTTAAACATCAGATTACTTCAGGAAGGGTGACTGAGATATTAGGAGTGGGTTCCTGTTTCCTGTTTGTTTTAAACAATAAAGCTGTTCCTTGCATGTGAGTGTCATTTCCTCCATGGTTTTTTTTCTCCTAATAGTGCATTCCCTCTAAGCTCCATCATTTCTCTTTTTTTTTCAAACTGTCTCTAACCCGTGCTGTCCATTTTTTCTGTCCGCTTTTGTAGAGTTAGGCCCCGAATGCAGACCAGACACAAAAAACTGGGCTGGAAGTTAGGTATTTTATTCAACAAGAAAAATAAAATAAAAATAAAAAAAAACACAGGGAGACACCAAGGACACTCAATGAAAGTAAAAACAGAAAATATAACCAGCAGGAAACAGAACAGGAGCATGAGACTCAAGGGAACTACAAAAAGGCAACCAGGAGTACGACAGAGAAAAGCAAACTGACACAGACAACAGGAAGCACAGAGACCAAACACACAAGGGAAGCAAAGGTGTTTGAACACAGTTGAAAAATATTAAGGCGCGGCCGCCAATCAGAGTGGAGGGAAACAGGACAAAGACAAAGTCAAATTAACATGAGACGCACAAGGGAAGTGATAACAACAACTGTCTTAACATAAATAGTCGAAGTCGAAAAGTGATCAAACATAAAGTGTCCATCACGGCAGACCATGACATTTGCTCCACACTGCTCAGCCACATGTTCTCCATGCCCTGACTGAACGTTGTGTTGATGTGAACGTGATTGCAACCGATTTGCAACATGATCATAACGGCATGTTAGATATAGTCACACCTGAATTTGCTTCCTATTAATTTGTATGTAAAATGGAGCGAGACCCATTTGCTTTTTTTCAAAGATATTCTGAATTTTTCAAAGGTCAGTTTTCATGCTGCGAGAATCACAAACAAAACTTAATTTGCCTTCATTGTATTGGCAACGGAGCAACACATTTTTTGCACAAACTATCTTCGTGGCTGAATGTGGGTAAGGTTTATTTGTCTTTTTTCTGGTTATGTAAACTGACCCATTAATATCATTGGGTTTTTGTTTGTTTGTTTGTTTGTTAGTTTTTCTTTGCAATTCTTTTTGGATCTGAATCTTCATCCCTTGGAGACGCAGCCTCTCCTCTTGTCTCTCTCCTGTGTGCTCGGAGAAATCTGTGTGCTGCAGCCAGTGAGTCTCTTCCTCCCTGAGTGTCCAAGAATATATGACACTACTGTAAATATCTGAGGCCGGTAGATACTGTTTATGTAAGGTGCATATTCAAATAAGTAATTTATATATTTGTGTATATGTGTTGCTGTTTATTTGTACATTACAAAAAGTCTATTACATGTTTTCATGTTTACACTTAATTGCACCTACTCAGAAAAATACACAACCTGACATATATGTTAAAAAATCTTCAACATTTTCATGCAAGAATGGAGATATGTATGATAGGATGTATGATACATTGTCCATATTACATGGCAAAGACATGTAGTAGAATTCTACAATACAAGACTAGTCATAAGTTATACAGTGCATTACATGCAATCAACAGCCCCTAAGGAGCTGTAATATACAGAAGAACTAAACATAGATGGACAACATCAAACACATTACCTCACCAGCTTTGCTAAAAACCAGGATGTGGGAAATCAAGGCTTTTATGAGCACATCATTTTATGTATGCCTCTTCCCGCAGAGCAAGATATGAAAAAGAAAACCGCCGTTAAGTGCTCAGAGCGCAAACAGCTGATGTCCATTGTGAGCAAGTTACTGTCCGTGATTTGCTGTTCAATTGTTATCTGGTTTGCAAACTCACATTAACATGTTTTCCCCATGTGGAAGTCTGTATGGTGGCTCATTCAACAATCTAATGTGCAGCTCATTAGCTGTTACTCCACCCACTTCTATTCAACCCTCTATCGGAGTATAAACTGATCCCTAAAAGAGAAACGGTTTGCAGAAACTTACGTACAAGTCCGTCTTTTGAATCAACTGTGGACATTTATTGTCCTGTCCCTCAGCTAAGCCAACGAGTTAACTAGGTAAGAGTTTGCTGACTGACACACACACTTTGTTACCGTACTTGAGTGATTTTATAGTGCAGTTTAAGTTTGTAATAGTTTTATAGGGATTGCTGGTAGTCAGCGTACTAATACACAAAAGCTGAGTAGGTAGTGAAGTAGGTGTCAGAGGAGAGAGCGCAAGGCTGTGCTAGCTGTTTCCTGCAAGCACATGCAAACCAGGTACATATTAACTTGAAAACACGACAGGAGAAATAAAGGTAATTAAATTATTATCATAAATGATTATCTCTGAGTCTAGTTACTCATTTATCTTTTATGAATTTCTTCTATGCATTGTTCCATTTTAAAAAGATGTAAGCTAAAAACACACTGACCACTGTGACATAGAAAATAAAGAAAGCTCTGTTGACTCTTTTAGCCACTCTGGTCCAGTAGCCGGGCTTGAACTCGTCCTTCCTGCTGTTGAGGAGCAGAGTCAGTGTTTTCTCCATCTCCTTCAGCTCGTCTGAAACCTTCTCCAAGGCGTGGGACTCCTCCACCAGCTTGCTGCTGTTCTGATACAAGAGAGGTTTATTAGACTTGTTAATACAATTGTGGCTTGTAACAGCTGTTACATTTGAAATGTATTTTGTGTGTGTCCTTTGTGATGAGGATGAAGTGCGATCCAGTTCTAACCTCTTTGGCCACGGACAGCAGTTCAGACGAAGGTCCACCATCACCATCATAGATACACACACACTGAGTCCGTTTGTGCAGCTCTGAAAGGACAGTTTTTTTCTTTTCTTACCAGATTCAAAGTAATACAATTAACAAGTATGTATTATTAGAAAAATACCTACAATACATCATAACAGTTAAAGAAGTTTAAGAATAACTTTTAAGTTGCCAATCCATTACTAAGTTTATCTAAAGCAAAAATATATACGATGCTAATGGAAAATTAAAAGGAGCGGTGGTCTCACTGAGAGTTCAGAGGGAATAATAATCCTGTGCTGTGTGAGAATCACTCAGCTCAGTACAGTGACATGTTGGTTCAGTGTTGTCTGATATACTTCTGTTTTTTTCCATTAGTTGCCACTGCTGTATTTCATATCATGTTTTTCTTTTGTCATATTATCAACTGTGTTTTCTGCTCATGAAATAATTGTCCATGACTTATGTCTGAAGTTATTGGCATGACGTTTTGTAATTTTAGGTATTTAAATTCTTCCCAGTTCACATCATTATTAAACAGCTCTTCAGTGAGGTTAAGTCAGGTCAGGTCGTGACCACAGTCCATATTATCTACCTCACTTCCTTATAGAAACAGGCTGGTTTTGTCAGGTGGTTTAGTCAGCTCTGCAACAGTTAGCGCCAGTTATTGGGTTTATTTTGTAACAACTAATCTCTACCTAAGGACACTTTGTGCACCTGGATCCTGGTCTCACCTCCGTGACCTTTGAGGAAGTTGGCATTGCCCTGTTTGTTACAGTCCTCACTCGAGCTTTGGTCTTTATCTGTCTCACTCTCTCGGGATGCAGAGTCTTTCTCTAACAGATACATGATGAAAATCGTCTCCAGGAGGCTGAGCATCATCAGTGCAAACATCCCAATGCAGTAGACAGCTGGAGGCAGAAGGCAGCTTCATTAATGTGGACCAATAACTAAACATTGAGTCAGAATATGTGCTTTTACTACTCATATGAAATACAGTCCAATAAAGGCAAGACTCTGAGCTTCTTTACCTATAAGAGGAATCCTGTTTGACGAGGAAGGCAGGATTTCATTCAGAATAAGCTGCATCACAGTGACAGCAAGCAGCACAGTGACCTTGAAGCTCAGCTTCTCGCCCCCGTTGTCTGAGATCAGGAAGGAGGCCAAGTCCAGACACAAGAAGAACAGGACGGGTACTATGAAGTTGACGATGTAGAGTGTTGATCTCCTCCTCATGCTGATCTGTTAAATGATGTTTAAGGTTCAGGTGAAATACTCAAGTGCAACTACCGCAATCTGTACAGAAATAAATAGTTTCTATCAGAGTACATCTGTATCTATTCATACCCACAGTGTAAATGATGATGTCTTGGTCGAGTAAATCGCTGGCGTTGTTGGAAGTGACTGTCATGTTGATGAACAGCCATTCGTACTGGGTCAGCAACATCTCCCGAGTCCACTCTGTGGCCTCTGAAGAGTTGTCGATTGGCTGCAGCCGAATGTCCTTGGCTGGGGGGGAGATGAAATTTGTAGAGCAGATATAGTGATGTGACAATTAACTCTTATAAACACAACTTGTCATGCTCTCACCAGTGTGTATGACAGACTTGAAGGAGAGGCTGCAGCGCTGTATGTCGAAGGGGAAATTATAAATGTGCATCCTGCAGGTGCTGTCCAGCACCTGATCATTCTGGACTTCAACGTAACCTTTGTTGTTGATAGTGAGATAAGGACTCAGAGGTGCTTTGTCCCGCTCTATCCTGTATGAAAACACATGGAGACAAGTGAACACACAATGCATGATGGCAAAAGCTTAAAAACTAGAGATTCACCGATATTGATATAATACCAGTGCTCTGTTTTTCCCAAATTTACAATCTGTATGCTCATGGCATGGAAATTATTGTATGAATCAATTTTTATTAAAGGTAACTTGATGGTGTGCATACAAACAACTGGATGGAAATTCACTTTTTGACAATACAATCATAAAGAAATGTGTTAAAATGCTGTTGCACCTTGAAATGGGGAGCACTTTAAATGTCAAGTGGTGTTTTAGCATCCAAACACTTTACCAAACCTACACTTACTTACTTACATTTCTTCAATAGTAAGATCTGGCTTCCACAGTATCTCAGTGGGAAGAGAAACATTATCAATTCCACAAAATTGATTTGGATCCCAGGAAATATATTCATTGTGCCACCACTACAGGGGAAAATGTGACAAAATCAGGAAAAAAAGGGACAGTGAGAAAGAGGGACAAAAATTAAAAGTGCTCTGAAGAAACTAACTTTATAACTCACCATGTCTGTCCAAATGTAAGGAATGAATTTTTGGTCTTTCTCAATCTGTAAGCAAAGAAATATGTGTGAAAATCTTTTGAGACAGAAAACATGACAGCATAACACAATTATCTATCACACAGAAAAACTGTGATATAAGAAAACAGCAGCATTTCCAACTCTGTGTACATGAATCACATGAGGCAGTGTATATTATTTCGAACATACAAGAGAGCACTTACAGAGCACAGACACAGATTTAATGTTGTGCATTACAACACACAGTAATATACAGAGACTACTAAAAATTTTAAGAACACCTCAAAAAAAAAAAAAAAACACATAAATCACCACATAAAACTTGTGGTTTTGGCTTGGCTAAAAACCAGACAACCAACTACACAATATCAAAAGCTAGCTGATGAGATAGCTACAGAAAACCATAGCTAAAACTAGATTTAAAACTTTCTTTCTCTGTCTATGTCTAACAAAATATATGTTTTTGATAAACCAATGTTAGTTATTAAGTTTGTTATAATCACAAATAATCCAAATTATAAGAATAAGGCTTGCTAAGATAGTCCAGATAGCTAGCCAAGCTTAATAGTAACTGCTATCTTAGCCTCTGACTATAGTTGAATTAACATGATAAATGTATTCAACTGTTGATAATTTTGAACATATTGAGAAAAGTTTAATCCTATAAATTATGAACTCTAAATCATCATAATAAAGTTTGTTTTCAGAAAAAGCCTTGCTAACGATCAGTTGGCAATAAGCTAATTAGCTTAGTTAGCAAGCTAACAGTTCATCTACTGTAGCTAACAGGACAATGAAACCACAGAGTTGTAACGGCTTCAACCTCCGACCCCGCCTTCTCTGTGTTAATCAATTTGTGAATATGCTAATCAGGCTGCGTGGACCCCACAATGGGATTGGTCAGAGCAGAGGGGCGGAGTCTCCAGGTCCGTGGCCGGCTTTCCCTATTGGTGCACAATGATCATGCCTGTCCACACCACCTCTGATTCCTAATGGGCGATTATTTAGACATTTAGACATTAATGTTACATCCACTAACCTATATATATCAGACAGCCTACACTTACGGTTTCTTTTGATACATAGGACCAATACTGTAATACCGTAATAAGTTCATCTCAATGTAAATAGTAATTATCATTTGTAAAAAACTTTAACCACTCACCACGTCAAGAATGGCATAGAGCAGAACTTCTAGGTTAACCCGTGTGGGGTGTTTGTAGTTTCTTACAGGCCGGGTCATGAAGTACTGCTCATTGTTTTTGGTCAAGTTCAGGTAGTTTAAAACATCCTGATAGCTGCAGTTATCTTCAGAATACACCCCGTCTGAAGCAAAGACACGAAGACCCATTCACTATGAAACAAATTACTCTTAAAAGGAAAGAAATCACAAACATGATCGTTCCCATGCTCTTAACTTTTCATTTAAATTAGAAGTTCAGAGCCACGGTGTTTGTCTGGACATCAGAGTGAGTTTGTAATTACTTCATGTTTTCACATGTGACTATACTAAATAATTACAGCAAAACTGGTGAAGGGATGGGGCATGGTCCAGGGAAGAATGAGGATCTCATTAAAAAGGCAGATCCAGGATTTTTTTTTTTAATCAATTAATATTATGAGATATGGTATTTTTCAAAATTTTCATCAATTTCTAATGAAATAACACGTGGATCTTGATGTGAAAAATCAGTCATATTTACGCTGTTAATATCTATGAGTCTGTACAATTACAAATGTTTTCAATCAATGTCTTTTTATTACCAGAGGTAATGACAAAAACATTCATCTCTGTCGCTGGGAATCCACTGCTTCTGAATTTATAATTAAACCTGGCAAAACATGAGCGTACAAATATCTGCCGTAATATCCAGTGGCCATTATAAGACGGGCGTGAGTCCAACTGGGGCTCTCTATCTGAGATCCATTAGCTATGAAATGTCCAAATGCATCTGCTCTCAATTTAGTTCACAGAGCTCCCTCAGAGTGCTATTACCTGTATGTCTTATTAAGTCCAATGTCCCTCTACTATTATTTCTAAGGTAAACTGCATCTTTTTAAAATGTCATTAAAATATGATTTTGGTATGAGTCAAATTCAACCCTGAGAGCATCACGCAGGTTATTTTTGTCATTATAAACACGAAGCGGACACATGCAAATCACAAACACATAGGAGAGCAACTCAGCATATCCGCCTGCTTTCTTAAAAAAGTCAGTGTAGTTTGGTTTAAATTAAGCAAAGTTCAAGAAATAAGTTCTGCCTTCTCAGGATTCACCTGCATGTACCAAGCTGAACACAATCCAAGCTTACCTGTGTGGAAGAGCAGGAAGAGGAAACCAGCAAGCATCATGACTGCAACAGTTGTGCAAGACATCTGTACAGTAAACGTCTATCCCTCTCCTCTTCGTAATGTCTGGAAACGTCAAGTCTGTTGCAATAATAATACAGCTGCCTCATGCTGGAAGAGGGCCGGACAAACTGAAGGACCAAAGCTTTCTGTTTTGTTTCTGTTTTTTCCTAATACCATTGCTCTAATAGCCATCCGGAGACAGCAGTCATCTCAACATCTCTCAGGGGACTTTTACGGAAGAGCAAGAGGCTGTAAGACTCATGGTAAAGTTAAAAACAGCCTGGAATGAATGTTTAATCGTAAACGTTCAGTAACTGCAGCTAAATAAACATTTTACATCGAAATCCCCACAACAGGATCAGTAACACCCGAGACTCTCCACTCAGTATGCTGTCATTAACACTGAAATTACAGTTATAATATGTATACTGTATAATTGATTTAATGTTGATGTGAGTTTTTCACCTACTGAGATGGACAATTGATAATCAGTGGTGGAAAGTAACTAAGTACATTTATTCAAGAAATTAAGTATTTTGAAGTCGTACTTGTACTTGGTATTTTCCGTGTTCTGCTACTTTCTACTTCATCACATTTATTTGATAACTTTCTAACTTGAAATTCACAAACTAGTAGTAGCTATATAAAGTACTTAAGTGAGCCTCACTATCCTTTACCAGCTGCAATATGATGCAAACATTCATGCATTAGCAATAGTGAAATACATATTACTCTGACATACTTTAAATTTGTGAACGCAGGATGTTTTTTGTTATTGCTGCTTTTACTTAAAAGATCTGAGTACCTCTCTTACTATACTATCTACAATACTTGTACTTTTGATGTTGATGATTTTTAGTTTGACTGTCAATGATTCATTTTTTGCGGTAAGAAAACTAATGTTGCATTATACAACAATGACACAATACTGAAGTTTGATACATGAATTACCATTCAAGCAATCCAAAAACAGCTATTATAACAGTTTTTTTTATCACTCTCTTTATTGACACAAGCATAATATTTAGTTTAGTTTAGTTGCATTTGGAGACTAAAGTCATGTTTGTTTTATATTTGACAAAACCTGTCTCTTTATATCGGTTTTTAATCATCAACTTGGAATTACCTCATATCGGCAAAGACCAGCACTATCAAACAGGACATGGAAATTTGAAGCTGAATATGGCTATCTGCAAAAAGTAGAGTACACCACCTTGTGGTGGTGTAAGGAAAATGTCAGAGTTGCAAGAGGAAAGGTTAAGGAATATCACAATTCATCCTGATGAATGTATGTATGTATGTGTGTACTAAATTTCACGGCTACTAATCCAATAGTTGTTGAGACATTTCATCCAAACCCACAAAGGTGAACCTCACAGACGCTGGAGGAAACCTCAGGGGACTCCAGAGGAAAAGTCAGAGCATCACCAAAGTCATTAGGATTCATCCTCTGGGGACCATGAATGTCTATCATCCAATAGTTGTTAAGCTCTTTCAGTCTGGACCAAAGCGGTGGACCTACCAACATGACCTTCCTTACAGCTATGCATGACTAAAAATATCATCCACCGTGATTCAAAGAGATGAGACAGCAAGAAAGGAGCTGGTCAGTCCTTCTTATAGACGCTGTCGCTGTGTGCACACATCTTTGCCTCCTCTTGTTACTGAGTGTGTCCCCTACAATAACACTAGATCCGCACTGTTATGGACAAAATGAACGGCCGGCTTCCTTTCATCCTGTTATCAGGATATCAGGCTGGTGAGGATGGACATGATTGGTTTAAAGCCTGAGTGACCGATGAGCTGTGCGATGAAAGAGGACTGAAACAGGACAGGAAAGAAACATTTATTTGTCCGAATGAAGAGATAGTGTGAACATTTACAGTGTAAAACATATGACAACAGTGAGGTCAGCGAGTCTGTGCGCTTGTGTGTGTGTGTGTGTGTGTGTGTGTGTGTGTGTGTGTGTGTGTGTGTGTCTGTTTAACAATGTTGTCAAAGTGAAGGATTTGAACTGGAAGCAATACATTTTTCTCTTTCTCTCTGTTGCAGCTGATTGTTCTGATTGGATTACATTAGATTCAGCTTGTCCCCATTCTTGTCACGTTGCACAGATTTTAGGAGGCAGTCAAGATCACATTATGATGCATCTTGGGGTAACTATTAATCTCCTGCAACATAAACCACTGGACACAGCTGCACCTTCGTTTATACAACTCCATCAACTGTTTTTATGCCTCTGCGCCGGCGACAGTCAGGGCCAGAGGCATTATGTTTTTGGGTTGTCCGCATGTACGTCGCATTCTCGTGAACACGATATCTCACTAACTCTTTGAGGGAGTTTCTTCAAATTTGCCACAAACATTCACTTGGACTCAAGGATGAACAGATTAGATTTTGGTGGTCAAAGGTCAAAGTCACTGTGACCTCACAAAACACGTTTTTGGTCATAACACACAAATTCATATGCTAATTATGATTTAATTCAAATTTCTAATAGGATAAAAGGATGAGGTAATGACATTTTATATCCAAACGGTCAAATGTTAACTTCACTGTGACATCATAATGTTCTGCAAAAACACTTTGATTGTGACCATATTTCCTACAACTTGGCAGGTAGGCGGAGGCGTACAACCAAATCTATCGTCAATAGATGGATCTGTGGCTTTGTCTATGATGAAGACTTTTTAAATCCTGGTTTTTACAAATCCTCAGTGGAAGGTAAGCATGTAAACAAAAACATTTTTGAAGTCTTATTACTCATTTATTTTAGCCTACAAGTTGATCATAAATTCACATTTGCTGTCAAAGATTTCAAGACTAATGCACTTTACAAGAACGACGTGACGGATTCTACAGAGAAATCTTTACAGCATGCGTCAAAGTGGAAAAGAAACGGACACAGAGAACTGGTTGACTCCATCAAATACATCAACAAATCATATTTTCACACAGAGGGCTTGCAATATAGAAACGGAGGTACGACAAGGTATTAAAGTACTAGGTAGGTAGGTGTTAAATCTCTAACTGTTCCATTCATTGAAGATGAGGGATAGAAACAGTGACACGGTGGTGACGTAGAAAACGAAGAAGCCTCTGTTGATTCTTGTGGCCCAGTGGTTGGACTTCCCTCCCTCTTCTTTGGAGCTCAGATGCAGATTCAGAGTTTCCTGCAGCTCCTTCATCTCCTCCAGAATCAGCAGCAACACATGAAACTCTCCTGAATGAACGCATTTGTTAACCTGCACACACACACACACACACACACACACACACACACACACACACACACACACACACACACACACACATGCAGCCACAGTCAACTCAGAGTGGCTTTGTTCTCCCACTGTGATTCAGATGGACGAAGTTGTGTTGTTTCTTACATGTGTTGTCGGGGAGAATCTTTACTTTTTTACATGACAAGTCATTGCATCTAAACAAGCTGAAAACTGGAGTTTTTAGATGTAAAAGGTTCGTAAATATATTGAATTTTGCTGCATTATCACAACAGTGTGGACTGATGCCTCCAGTACCTTTGACTTCGGCAACTCTGAGAAGTTATCACCCTGGCAACTATTTTCTCCTTCATCATGCTGCTTGCAAGGTAATATCAACCAATAGGATTGTAAAGCAATCTACAAGGAATGTGCACTGGCCAATGCAGAGCCTGGAAGAATAACGTTGCGTTGTGACTCTTTTTTAATGTTTGTTTTTTGCTCTTTTACTGGAACCCTCTACATTAGCTGAAACGTTTGTATGTGCTAAATTTTAACATTATGCAATTAAGAATCCATTTAACCCTATTATACGATCTATTATTTCTTCATCTTTTATGGTTTTGCATGATCTTAGTTTATCCAAATAGTTTTGGATGGAGAAAGAAGCATTACAGAGTGGAGGATAGAAAAAAATGCCATGATGCTGCTTAAAAATACAGAAGGAAAAAGAAGTGGTCTGTTTTGAACACTCGTTTAATAACTCAAGACCCCAGATTTGAACTAGTTATAATGTGAACTGCAGGACTGTATCAATAATCTTGTACCTCTTCAGCCAGTGGCAGCATTTCATGCCGTTTCTCAGCGTCAGACACTTTGCTGATGCATGAACAGCAGGTCTGTCTTTTCTCCCCTGAAAACACAAGGTTTGACACAAGAGAGGAAAAACCGCACACGCAGAATGATTCACAATGACTGTCTACTGCAAGTAAAACGGCACCGGAAAGCTTTCTTTCAAATCAAAGTTTTTTTCTATTTTATTAAATGTTTGTGACTAAATATGAAAAAATATTAGATAATAGACTAAAACCAGAATAAATTCTCCAAAATATGTTAGCACCTGATAAAGCTGTGACCACTGCTCTTGTCTGCTCTTGTCTGTGATGCGGGTCTCACCTGCGTTACACTTATCGCTTTTGATGTTTTCCTGTTTGGCCTCCGTGTCGTCCTTCAGCCTGAGCTTCTCCTGGGAAGCTGAATCTACTTCCATCAGATACGTAACCAAGATGGTCTCCAGCAGACTGAGTAGCATCAGAGCAAAAATCACAATGCAGTAGGTCGCTGAGAAGAGGAAACAGGCAATAACTACTTTTTGTTTTGGTATCCAGTTAAAGGGTTGGTTCACCCGAATCACAAGGAACACATTTCTTCCTTAACTTAGTAATATCTAGCCATGCAGATTGTTTTGGTTTGATTTGCCCAGTAATCTGTGTCGGTATCTGGGAACTATTTTCTAACAAATAAATGGTCCCTGATTCGAATGCGTTGGTCCTTTCAGTCTAGTCCAGGGTGTTGTACCTATGAGTGGAGTCTTGTTGGACATGGAGGGCAGGATGTCGTTCAGGATGAGCAGCAGGACGGAGATGGCCAGCAGCACCGTGACCTTGAAGCCCAACTTCTCTCCTCGGTGGTCTGAGATGAAAAAGGAGGCGAGATCCAGACTCAAGAAGAACAGGATGGGCAACAGGAAGTTGATGACATGTAGGAGGGGCCTCCGCCTCATGGTGAACTAGGAAAGTGTGGAAAGTGTATATACTTGGTCAATTTAGAATATAATATGCACATAAGCTACAAGGGCAGTGTAAAAAAAAAGAATATGAAATAAGTAATCATTTATTAATCGCAATTGAGGTAAAAGTTTCAAATAATTGTCACATTGATTTGAAGTCAGATGGCCCAGGCCTAACACTTGTATTCTCCGCTCATTTATTCAGGCCTTTCCTGTAATTTGTCACCCGTCTGTGTCTCTCCCTGTGTTGCTTACAGTGTATATAAGCTGTTCCCACTCTCTGTTGTCGTAGGTGAAATTGTGGTTGTTGACAGACAGTTGGAGGAACTCCCACTCTCCCTGAGTCTTCATCACCTCTCTGGAAAACTGAGTGGCCCGAGACGAGTTGGAGGAAGGAAGGAGCCGAATCTCATCAGCTGTTTTGAGAGAAGAGGGGGAGATTTTGAGTGAAAGTGGGTATGAAAACATGAATGGATTACTGAACAAGTCTATCGGGCACATATCAAGGGGTGAGAGTGGCCAGAGCCTCTGTCTGGAGTGACTCCTAACATTTCTCGTTGCAATGTAAATCAAATGACTGCAAAGAAAGAGAAAACGACCACAAAGGGACTCAAAACAACTGGAAAGCGCCTCAAAAGAACGACAAAGAGATGTAAAACAACTGCAGAGACACACAAAGTGACTACAGTGAGACAACAACTACAGAGAGACTCAAAGAAACTATAGACTCTAAACAACTACAAAGACACAGAGCCACTGCAAAGACACACAAAAGGCCAAAAAGAGATGAAACTACTACAAAGAGGCAAAACAAAGAACAACAATGCAGCAACTACGAAGATACACAAAAACACAAAACTACAAAGACTACAAATGACACAGTCCTCATTCCCCTGGGGGTCCTATGCAGAAGGGGTTATGGGTCATGTCCGTCAAACATGTCAGGGGCCTATTTTCTCATCAGTCAGAGACACACACACACACACACACACTCCCTCCCTCACCACAGTGTATCGCAGAACCAATGGAGATGTTGCATCTCTGTGTGTCGAAGGGGAACTTGTGGACGTCCATTTTACAGGTGCTGACCACTTTCACGTCCTCTTCAGAAGTGACCATCCCATTGTAGGACACGTGCATGTAGGGATTCTGAGGGGACTCGTCTTTCTGTATCCTGAGACAACACACAAAGGTGCGTTTTTCAACGTGTATTAGTAGAGCGTGAAACCACATGGTGTTTCACATCAATCCTGAACTGAATCAATAGACGACAGACTTCCTTCTGCCACCACTGCCGGATAATGTGTTTGCTTACTACTGCTCTTGACAATAGTATAAAATGTCTGTGTGTACATTGATAAAAGTGAACACACAGTGAATTCATTTACCTCCTTATCGAACACAGGATCAGCAAATACCAAGCTGTTAAATTAATTAACGTTCAACAGCTGCATGGTGAATAAAAAGCTGTTTTGAACTCCTTTCTCATCCATTCAGCTCCCAGTATCTCCCACTAATCCCATTGATTCAAATAATTTAAAAGGAGCTATACTTTGTTTGTATCTGGTGTCATTAATTAATGAACGTTTAAAACAAAGCAGAGGAAGGTCATTTCATTTATTTAACAAGGAGTGGTGGAGATTTTCCTGTTACTAAAAACAATCATTTGTGTTTTTTACAAAGCATTATGTGGTGAACAGGAAGTGAAAGGTAACTCTCTAGATTTTACAACCAAAGCTTTGAAATGACGATTAGATTTATTGAACCGAAGTTACTGCAGAAACATGGTAGAAATGCAAGTTACTTTTTGCAGCCTAATTTTTTATTTATTTTTTTTGTAGTGGGACCTTTTGTGTGAAAAACACAAGTCTGAAGCAGTTCTGTGTCACCGACTGTAATATGAGGATCCTAAAACGTAACCAATTCCCAAAATCCCAAACTATTCTGCTTATATGTTTTAAATAACTACACTTGATGTGTGTGCGTGTGCCGCAGACTCACATCTCATAGATGAAGAGGTCCGGCCTCCAGAGCATGTCTCTAGGAACTGAAACCTGAGTGATTCCACAAAACTGAGCGGGGTCCCATGAGATGTGTTCATTGTTCCACATCTGCAACAAATTGAAGGTGAATAAAATACAAAATAACTGGTGACCAACCAGAGTGTTAAAGAATCTCACATGAAAAGAGGATGGAAAAGGACATTTTTCATTGAAATAATCGAAAGGAAAAGCACTAAAGATTCACTCAGTCAACTCACCATCGTTGCCCAGACAAAAGGAATGAAAGTCTGTGTTTTTTCAATCTGTGAATATACACAACCACACACACACACACACACACACACACACACACACACACACACACACACACACACACACACACACCGGCACTGATCAATTAGCAGCATTCAGCAGATGATGAATCACACACCAGCACAGTAACGCAGCACCTACCACAGCCAGAATGGCGTAGAGGATGATGTCCAGCTCTACTACGGTGGGGTGTGTGTAGTCCAGTACGGGCCGGGTCAGTTTAAACAGGCTGTTCTCTGTGGTCAGGTTCAGGTAGTCCAGTACGTCCTGGTAACTGCACACTTTCTCAGAGGACGCCTCACCTATACAGTAAAAGTCATCGGACACAAGCATTGTCTCAAAAAACTCTAATATATTGATGGCCCGTAGCTCAGGCTTTAGTATGTACGAATTCAAATTTCTAACATTAAACACAGTGTTAGTTTGTAGCATTTGGTTTGTTGCATTATATTTTATTTAGTTCATGCCATTTTATTTTTCTGTCTTTCATTGCTAACACTCTACTTCAAATTCCATAGTTGTGATTGTAGTATTGTAAACAAATACATTAATCAACACTTAATATAATGTGTTACAAGCCATTTAAAAAAATCTTTCAGACTTACCTGTGAGGAAGATCAGGACGAAGAAAGCAACAGGCATCATATCTACAGCTGTGTGTTTTTGTGTATATGTGCATGTGTGTGTGTGTTACTGTTGTAGCTCCCAGCCGAGTGTGTGTCCCTGCTCTGAGACCCACTCTGTGCCGCTGTCCTTTCATTTGATCCAAAGAGGGCTGGGCACAATGAATGAAATCTCTCACTGCCTGCAATGAGAAACCCCTCCCTCAGTGGACAGTGGGAGGACGCTGTAATTGGCTCCCACAGGAGGAGAGGGGCAGACAGTGAATATCAGCCTTTGGTTTGAGTTTAAAGGCAGGTGAGACTGAATGTGATTGCTTTAAGGGACGAGGAACAAATAATAAAACTAAGGGAAAAGGCAGGCGGAGAAGATTTATCCATCTGAGAGCACGAAACTTATTTGACAGTGGTGATGAGACCGTGGTGGGCGCACAGCAAGTTCGGTTTCACAACAGACTATTACTGTAACACATGCAGAGCAGCGCACAACAAATTCAATTAAAGAGGAACTTGATCACCGAACTGACGTGGTAATGGTATTATGAACAGTCATCATTTAAGCCCACTCACTCTCATCACAGCAGCTCTCAGTATCAGCCCCTGTCAGCCTCGCAGCAGCCCGCCGGGCGTTACAGCTGATTTACTATCCATGTAAAAAGTTTTGTGCGTTAAGTGACTTCACTGATGGAGTTCTAATTCAAGTGTTGCTGTATTTTAATGGACTTGCTGTAATAACACTGGAGTTTACAAACAAAAATAGGCTGAGTAGGGCTGCAACTACTGATTATTTTCATTACTGATTACTTCATTACTGAGTTTTGATTATTTTTCCGATCAATCAGTTGCTTGTTTGGTCTTTAAAATGTCAGAAATAGTGAAAAATGTCCATGTTATGTGTGAACAACAGTCCAAACCCAAATATAGCCCCTGTTTGAGTAAAGCTTTAATATTTGTCCTTGATTAGTGACTGAAACAATTGATTGGTTATCAGAAAGTTGTTGCTTAATCTATCAGTTGACCTATGAAGTCATTATTTGAGCACAACAATCAACCCATAAATAGTGGATTGTCTGTACTATGACTATTACACTCAATATATTATATACTACTCTATAACTACTTCTCACTTCTTAAAGGAACATAAACTATAAAAAAAACCCACTGATTGCCTGATTAACATCAGTTTATCACTTGGATTAAAAACGGCACACTGTAAGATATAAAAAATAAACATTACATTATCTTAAATATGGTTACTGGGAACTTTCTTGTGTGATGGCCAGTCACGTTTAAAGCTGCATTCATTCATTTTTTGCCACATGGAGGCAGCACAACACAATCTAAACACAATACTAAAATGTTGTCATTATAAAGTTAATATGGCTAATGTGTTAGCATTGTGTATTTACACAACTGGCAGACAAAAGTAGCATTCATTAGGACTCATGTTTCTGTCACCTGACAAATGTATGGCAATATTTTCCTCTTTTAGCTTGGTTTTTAACAACTCCTGGAAATATCTGGCCCTTAAGAAGCAGCTAAATGCTCCACTGTGTTCACCAGCTAAATGCTAACTTTCTCTGTCTGCTGTTTGGTTTTGAGCAGAAAGTGTACGGTGGATTTTTCAAAGCTTTTACAGCTAGAAACAACACGTGTCTCTCTTAGAGCAGAGAGGGTCGAAGAAGACAGTGAAACCAAAACAATGAGCTTAACTAGGCTAAAATGCTCCATGTAGCTGAAGGGAGCTACTGAATTCAGTCAACTGATGTATTGTCAACATAAATATACGGATTAGTGCGGCTGTAAATAAAAACATAAAAGTATACCTTTTAATAAGAAAATGCTCTTTTGTTTTTTGTGTTGTTTTTATGGATTCATTTCTTCACTTTAATGTTATTAATTTTAGTTTTTCTTTTTCAATGTGATTTTTCTAACTACACATAACCCCGCGCTGATTGATGAATCTTTCCCATTTACATCAATAGCAAATCACTCAGTGACCATTTAGTTGCAAAAACTTTATTGTCCGTTTGATATTTTCTTTGACATTTTCACTCATAGTTCTATAAAAGTGGGGTCTTGCGGATTCGGGACCCATTCCTTTGATAACATACTGCAACTGGTGCCAGAGAACGGCTTCATCTACACATTCGGACTGTAATCACATGACTGTTTGCAGCTTGGATATAGTAGTGCAGTAGTCTTGACCTCAACAGTTCGGCCAAGGGAATAAGGAGCCAGCAACTGATTATACAACACTACAGAAGGATATGGTACGGATTAATGTGTGTGCAGTGATCCATCATCAAGTATTCTACAGGAGGGTGCAGGCCGACCTAGACTAACATGCTTACTCTACTATCGCCTCATGCACCGCAACGTTTGTCGTTTAGGAAACAGCTAATAGTGCATTAAATGTTGATATCGTCCCTTTTCAGTTATTCGTTACGTGAGCACATGTGTGTGTAAACGTTTACAAATTTTTCACATATTTTCATCCACATTCGAATAAACAACACAGTGTTTTGCAACAAATTAAAAACACAGAAACAGAGAACATCAACAACAGGTGAGCGATACATTAAAGTTATACAAAACCGAAACAACTAAAAGCTTCACAAATGTGGAGAAAAAGGGCTCGTCGGGGTGATAATTACGGGGAGTATGAGGATGAACAAAATGCCAGCAAACGACAGTGTGGCCTTAATCTCACATTTAGGTTTTCAAATTCACCGTACGCTGTTTTTCTCACAGTACATCCCTTTACAGTGGCAAAATTCAAATAAAAAACATTGAAACACACACTGAAATGTCTGAATTTGAATACAACAGGTCAGTGCAAAGACAGTTTCGTCATTGTTTGGACCGTGAATGAGCGCCCTCCTGCAGGAGAGAAGGAGGAGATGCACCTGCGGCATCTTTATTGCTTGGTGGTACTTGTTGATTTCCAGTTGCAACAATGAAAATACTGACATGCTAACATGGAGCTGCAGAAGGAGAGGGTGGCATGGGTGGGACTGTGTTTAAAGAACCAGTTTAGGGTTCAAAGTTTGTGTTTAATTCCAGTTTAGGTGACGATGTAGATGTCACGTACATTCTCCTTCTTTCACATCTTACATTCTGTGTGACGTGTCTTTTTTTTTTCTTTTTTCCCATTTCTGTTCATTTAGGCTGACATTTCTTGGCTCATACGCCACCTCACAAGTCCGAGCGTTTCTAGATTCACATTCAGCAGAGGTTGCCGCGTTTGAAAATCATGGCGGGAATGAGAAGAAAAAAAAAAAATCAGCAGGAGTTTGAAAGCTGCATGCGAAGTCGAGACGGGAGCTCCCTGATCCGAGGAGAGGAGTCAGCACAATTTAGTTCGCTAAGGTAAGGTAAGGTAGTCCGGTGTGAGCTGACTCTTATAGTGTCCGACCACTCATTCTACGTACAGTTTATAACAGAGAAGAAGAAGTACATTAGTAATAAATCCGATTGCCGATCACAGTAACCCCTGACTGTTTGGCTGGTAATAGAGGAGAGGGCAGGAGAGGAGAGGAGGGGGAAGGAAAGGAAAAGAGAGGATAGG
Organism: Seriola lalandi dorsalis; assembly: GCF_002814215.2. Classification (NCBI taxonomy): domain Eukaryota; kingdom Metazoa; phylum Chordata; class Actinopteri; order Carangiformes; family Carangidae; genus Seriola; species Seriola lalandi. The sequence continues at coordinate 488,937 of NW_019525472.1, read as the reverse complement.
AAAGGAAGGGAGCAGCATGTATATTTCTAAAGATAGTGTCACAATACACAGCTCTCATTGGTTAGACCTACAGGTAATAAATAATAATGTAGCAGTAGGCTAATCACTCCCACAACACGTTAGGTCACAGACAAAAAAAAAAAAAAAAAAATGACGGAAACTTCTGTGAGATAAAAGTATACAGGCGACGGAGAGGTGATTGTTCCTCTTCCCTCCTCTTTCCACTCAAGAAGAGTTTCAGCGCTAGCGAGAACAATCGATCCAGGAGATGTTCAGAAAGGTGTGGATGGGTTTTCCCTGTTCAGCGAGGACAGTATCCAGTGATGCAGCACTATGGCAGGGTAAGAAGAGCTGACTCTGTACGGGTAAGGTTAAGTCAGTGTGTATGTGTTTGTGTGAGCGTGTTACACAATGAGTGGTCCGCAGCGGGGATGTTTGGGACTCTGGTTGTCCCTGTTGTCTGCCCCCAGCTCCTCCAGGTTGATATTGCTGGTGGAGGTGTGGTGGGGGAGGGGCTCCAAAACAGGCCTGTAGCCCCCGAGGTACATCAGACCTGAATGAGAGAAGACGACAGAGGGAGAGAGAGAGAGAGAGTTGACGGTTATGTTGCAAAAGTTATAGCAGAAAGGAAACTGCTTCTTGTCCAAACACTGAAGAACAGCTACAAGATAACAGAGTTCTGCCTCAATCATTTTCTATTGTTTTCTGTCACATGTGGTTAGTCATGGTGTAGGACAACGGATTCTCACAATAAAAACACAAACATGTTTGAATTTCTTCGCGGCCTCTTGCCTAGTTTGACAGTAAACGGGTTTCCATCGACCTGTTTTCATGCTCATTTTCATTTTATGCTAAAAAGTTGAAATATTGCAAAGTTTTATGTTTGGTTGAGGAGGAAAAGTTGGTGTATCGTAGCGAATAAATCAGTTTGACTGGTGCTCTTTCAATCACATCAGCTTCTTCAAATTGTTTAATGGCACCAGACTGGAGAATCGAGTTTTTCTTGATGGGTGGGCCAAACTTCCAATATTCGCTTCCTGAAAGACCGCAGGCTCCGACTGGTGAGGGGGTTTTAATGTCTTCTGTGGCCGAGCCACAGCACAAATCTAACGCACTGTGATCACTTAATCTGACGTAATGCTGGTTTCCATGCAAACGTGTCACAGATTTTAAAACGGTCTTGAGGAAATCAGCAAAAGAAAATGCAAACAAATGCACGTTTCCATCCACTATGAAAAAATTAGGAGTTGCTTTGTCGAGATAAACAGCTGGTCGTGCTAATTTACCACTTGAGTGCCATCAAACCATTGCAGAAGAAGAAGACACAGCAAGATGAAAATATCAACACAGCGACGCACAAACCTCAAATAGTGAAAAACAATGTTGAAAACATGATGGAAATATGAAAATGTTGTGTATTAATTTGAAAAACGTTTCAGTCTTCCCATCGCTCCACACAGATCTGATGTTTTTCATCTCTTCAGTCGACGTTTAAGTTGCGTGACTCATGTACGTAATTATTTTTTCTCTCAGCCTGTTTCCATTCCACATTGTCACAGTTCACTTTTGTTGATACACCAACTTTTCCACCCCAGACAAGCTTAAAATGTTTTTCTGCGATGAGTTTTTGTTGAGTTTTCTGTGTTTCCACTGGATGGAAACCTACTGTGACCCTCTCCAAACATGCGGTGTGACCCTGGAATTGCTCTAACCTAGACCTGGCTGTGCCCCAATGGGACATTTCATTTTTGCGTTTTGATTTTCGTCCACTGGTTCCAGCCTGGACACACATGAAAGACACACTGAAATAAAGCGTATCTCTTGCGTTAAGCGTTCAGCTGTTTCTTGGTATTTGTCAAGTATGTGTCACAAAAGGCTTTTTTATATCAAAAACCCTCTCTATTCCCATCCTGTAAAATATTAAAATAGTTTCGACACCTCATATAACAGTCTGGTTTGCACTGGCAGACTGAAGATCAGCAACACTATCTGTTCAATATCTGATCAATATATACATCTTATTATCTTATCTTACATCTTGCATGAAGTTGCAGAGAACATGAATACTTTACTTTTTCTTAAACTGCGTGATACCTCCACGAAATGTATATTTATAATCTTGTTTATTTAATAATTACATCATATTTCATATTGTTGCAATTTTGACCAAGATAATTTACACTGTACAAAACTACACACACATTTGGGCAGTTTGATTGATTTTGTGCACAGACACTGAAGCTCCTGGTCAGTAAATAGAAGTCTTCTTTAATTAGAAAAACCTTCAAAGTCTCAAATGTAAACCTCAGCAGTGGCCAGACAGCGTGGTTCTGACTCCCAATGAATGATGGTAAATATCAGCCAGAAAAAAAATGAGTTAAATTGGATTAAAATGAATTATTCATAGTTTCAGGTCTCAAACAGGGAGAATGTGAATAATGGATAGCATCCACAGTGAAAGCTCCCTCGTCTCCTTAACTGTTGTGTAACTTCAAAGTATGACAGATTGTAATGTAGGGTAGATTGGGAAGAGATAAACACTGCAGACTTCACTTTTCTATTTTTCTACAACTTTAAAAATGCTGCATCACATTTTTTAAAAGAAATTTGATTAGTGAATTATACAGAACTGTACTTTTAGAAAATAAAAGTTATGATTGGCAGCTAAATAAGTAATTAACAAAAGATGGGTGATTGTATATCGATGGATGAACATAAAGGACAAAGTAAACTACAATTTGTCACCCTGCGGTCTCATCTACCATCTGACCATAACTCCATACCTAGTCCTCAATGTGCACTGGGCACGACTCCTCATCTGTCCATCCGAAAGAAGGCGAAAGAAGGAAAAGAGGCAGAGGAGAGAAAGAAACAAGGAAGAAGAAGAAGGATAATGTCCAGGAAAAGACAGCAGAAGATGTGAAGAATGACAGGGGGAAAAAAGGAGGAGAGAAACAGAGAGATAACAGAACGCTTTTACGACACACAAAGAGAAAACATGTCACAACATTCACCATCAAACACCGAGGGGGTGATTAACAGGTTCAAGGGGATGATGGGAAATCAGGGTTTTAGAGTGGAGGAGACTGGAAGCTTCGTGAATGACGCAGAGCTAAAGGATGTGAAGGAAGTTTCAACTCAACTTTGTTGCTTATACTGTTTGAATTAACCCTCTGGTGTCCGTCTGTGGAAACTGTTTTATTTACAGTGACACCACTTTATATCATGTAGAGACAGGCTGAGGAAATCAGTACAAAGTGCGGCTGTGGGACTTTCAGACACGATCGCACAGAGTCTGCAGACCACACAACATTTTTGAACAAAAGAATTATTCATATTTTCCATGATTTATATGATTTATAATTTTAGTGAAAAGGGGATAAAATCCCTCCATGTGTGACTGTATTTAAGTTTTATTTCTTACATTTTTCTGCTTAATCGGTGCGTATACATAGTAAAACAATAGTTTTTACAACCTTGAGCTGTTCTATAATAATAATTCAAGTGACTAACTAAAGATATTGTATATTTTCACATTTTGTGTTATATTTCATATATCTTGTGTTCTTAGCAGCTTGTAATTTGTCAGACTCATAGCAAAGTTTGTGCTGAAAAAGGGATACAGTGCATGTGGGCCAGGAGCAGTTTAAAAGGTGTTTTATTATGACAGAAATGAATGCATAAAAAATGTCAAAGATGGACTCCAGAGGGTTAAATAACCTGAATTTAGAAATACTGTAAATCAAGAAGAAAATTGAGACCTTTAGCTCTCATCACAGTATCGCACCAAGTGTTGAGAAGCAGGAGGAGGATTAGAGGAGGACAGGAGGGAAGATGGCGGGGTGTAAGAATGAGTAGCAGATGTTTGGCAAAGCAGCTCGGAGCTGGCAGACGCTGAACATGAACTTCGACTCTGGAATGGGCCAGACTCTTTCTCTTTCTGTCTCTCACACTAACACACTCACCCACGAAAACAGAAAATACAGCATGCGGAGAGCACTCGTCAGACACACAATAAGATGCACTCACTCACTCACGCACACACAAACGCACACCAGGGCTTCAGCTAACGGGGAGAGGAGGGAGACAGTGCATAGCTAACCGGTACTGACAAAGCAATGAAGCACCACAACACCAAAGGGTAGGAATGAAGAGAAGAAGGAAGGCTCCAGATCTTCATGCTGGGCAAAGATATTACTAAATGTCCTCTCTGGTCACCAGCTGCTACTAAATCTGTCCCAATATAAAAACTCATCTGTTTCTCTTGTTTCTCTCTAGCTTTAATCTAAATTTGCATGTTAGCATAGAAAGCTAATGTGTCAGAAATCCTTAATTCTTCTGACTCGTGAATCATGCACTCCTCTGTTTTCCTTTACTCCTGTATCTCTCCTCACCCCCTCCCCCTCACCCCCAGTTCTCAGCTCGCATCGGTCCATGTTCGAGAGGTTGCCACTCACCGGCGAATCGGCTGTCGGGAGCCTGCTCATTATCCAACCCCAAAGAGGGCGTGTCACAGAGGGCGACGCCCTGATTGTTATTGGCCAACTCTGGACACCTGCTCCGCCCACCTGCAAGCGAGGGCAAAGGTCAAACAAGAGCAGCCAGGCACAGCGGGAGGAGGGGGAGGAGAGGGGACAGGCGGAGTGAGGGAGGGAGGGATTAGGGAAGGTGTCAGAGGTGGAGGGGTGAGGTTGGCCATGCTGGAACGGCAAGAGTAAAATAGTAAATGGTAAAATATTTCTGCAGTTGATCACTGTGAGTCTAAATTAAGTTTTTTTTTTTGGCCTTCATAAATTCTAACAAAAAATATATAATGTTATGATCGAGTGATTCTCAAACTGGAGAGCGCACAAGACCGGGGGGTTAATGTGGAGAGCAGGTAAAGCTGCAAGAAACTGACTCATGAAGGAACAATAAGCGAACAAGGGTGCTGTGATGCTTGCGAGGCTCATTTTGCAGGATATAATTAGACAGAATGAGACGTACGAAATGGACAGCTTGTTCACAGGGAGGAAAATATACACGGGGCACAGCAGGCGAGATTTTTCTGTCCAAAAACTGGCAGTTTAACTAATTAAATTATAATGCTAACTTTTTATTGGTTGATAAAAATGTATTTCATTTTTACTGTTTGTTTCCAAAAGGAAATTGTATGTTAAACTGCAGTATAAAAAAAGTAACCACAGTTGTTCCTGTAAATAAATTTGTTATGAAAAATGACTACGCCAGGGTTTCTGCGGGTATCACACAGACTTTTTAAGACATTTTAAATGCAATTTGATATGTGTTTCATCATCACTCTAGTCACAGTACGAAGGTACGGTAGAAAACCAGAAGAGAGTGAGGCCTGCAATTATTCGCCAAGTGCATTAATTCATTCATGTCACATTTTTGTCAGTATTTTGCAGCTGTATATCACAATAATCTACTTCATCTATTAAACAAAAGATTATAGAATACATTTTGTAATTTGAAAATATAAAGCTTTATTATTAACATAAACGGTCGGGCAATATAACGACATGAGACCATGGGAATTTAATATAATAATATAATTCAATATAAATGTGTTTTATATGGTGGTAGCTGTCACTTCAGTAACCTGTGTGAAGTTATTGTGGGCAATGTTGCAAATCAATGAGCAGAACTGCTTTATGGCAATATTTGATTTTATCTGATCAATATATAGAAATAATATAAAGATAAAATTATATATCAGTGTGACTTATAATTACCTCGGTTTGTCAGGTATTTCATTCCTAGGATTAGCAAAAGACAGACGTTATTTCATCCACAAAGAACTGCTTCTCAATTGATTTCCCAGAAAAGCTGTGTCATACAGTATCTTGATATCTTGATATAAAATTACATTAACTGTGATAGAGCATTTTATCCATATTGTTCACTGTAAATCTTTTCAAACCCACACTACACCACATATTAATTAACTGCAGTTATTTTTCCATTTGCCCACCATGTTCACTTTCTGTAGATTTAAACTACTCACATTTAGTGCCTAAATGGATACAACACAGATTTTTTTTTTAATGAATTTAAGTCAATTACACAAAACCGCCTGACTTGGATCGTTTTAAATTAGCTGCCATTTTTGTTTTAAAGCTGCCACTCTGTTGTCCTATTCTCAATTTCTCAGCCATCACTCAACACAGTGTTTGCTGATACATTAATAAGACACACTGGGGTGAATGATGATCAGATTTTGGAGTCTAGTTGAATAAGAAAGAAATATAATAACATAACTCAATAACTCAATAGATTGGCATTTGTCTGCCTTCTCCAGCATGGCCACTTAATAAATACTGACATGTTTAATATGTGCACGTGCCTCATGCCTGCAGCAAGCCTGTGTGTGTGTGTGTGTGCGTGTGTGTGTGTTTGTGTGTGAGAGTGTGAGAGTGTGGAACTAATGAGGAGGAACTGGCAGAGATGACTGAATGATTGGCAGCTCAGCACAGAGACACAGACAGGGCACATATAGAAGCTGTCTGGCAACGCCGGTGCAGATGCACACACATGTGCGTGCAAACATACATCCTGTAGTGCGTGTGCATATTCACAGTCTGTCAGGCAGCACAGGTCCGCTCGTCTCCTAAAGAACTGAAAGGTCCTTCAGTAACTCACAGGTTCTCATAGATTGTTTCAGTCTGGCCCGAGGTGTCAGAACTCTCTCACACACACACGCACACGCACACACACACACACACACACACACGCACACACACTCATGCACACACACTCATGCGCACACACACACACACACACACACAGAGTTGTGTCTGCTTCAAGCCTACTGATCATAGACTCACACTCTCCATACACTACATCACTTTCTTTTACCCTCCATCTCGCTCTCGCTCTCTCTCTCTCGCTCTCTCTCTCTCTCACACATACACACAAACAAACAAACACACACACACACACACAGGCACATAAACATTCAGCAGCAGTGCAGATGGAGCACGACGAAGCATCATGATGCAGCAGGTAAAGCAACAGAGGCGGACTGCAGTGCTTTGTGTGCAAAAAAAAACAAAAAAAAACGCATAAATGACACACTTCATAAAAAATACATTAAATACACAAACACACATACAGTCCACACGACCATTCATATACACAGGCGCAGATCATGCAAATGCAGGTCAGTAGCCTGGTGTGCTGCAGAACCTCATCTGAACAACACAGGAAGCCGGTACGTGCTTGTTTCCTGGAAGGATGCTCTGATCGATCGGAATTTCTAATGAAGGACTTGTTTACTGCATGAGCAAATAAATAAATGTCACTCAAACAAGAGTTTTCACTGCCTGATCCATTAGCTGTGTAACCCTTCAGGAGCCGGATCCTCCTCAGGATGCAGGACTGATATCAGTTCAGAGTTGGGGATCAGAGGGGGGCATGCTGCCTCACTCACTGCAAAGCTGCCTTATTTATGTGCTGTGACTTATTAGCTGGCTTGCTAATGTTAGCTACTGATAAGCCTAGAATCAGGAGTCACTGGGGTTTACACTGAGCTAGCTGTTACGGTCAGTAAAGGTCTTGGTCTGGAAATACAGACCTTTGGAGGATCCGGTCCAGGTAATTAACGTGAGTTAGGACTATTGACTGTTGGGGCAGTATCTTTGGGCTGCTGGTGTCTTACAGGCTCTGTGAGCTTGTGAGAGATTATTTTTGGATGCAACGGATTATAAATGATCATAGTGTTAGAGTCAGATGTGAAGTTGCCAGGTCTTGCCACATCCAGTCCAGCTTAATGACCACAAAACCCAGACTATAGTGGAACAACCAGTGATCAGCAGTGGACTGAACACATATTGATGATATGATCATTATAATGGGAACTGTATGACTTCAAACAGCCTGATCAGAGCATCCCTAGTGAATACATTTTGGTCTGAAATGACTTTTGGTCATTTTAATATTTTTTGAAGAGCTCAGTGTTCACTGCAAAGTAGAAAAAGGTTCTAGTGCACACATACTGTATGAGAAGCCATTCACCTCAGTTCAGACACTGCATGTTGTGGTGGTTTACGTGCATTTTGAAAGGGACTGCCCCATCTAGAGGACAATGTCTGACATGGGAGCCCTTTACTTTGAAAGGGTTGCCATTACTCGGCCATGATTCAAAAAGATTTAGTGACGGCAGCGATATATTAGATCGACCACTCAGTCCATCATATATAGTTTGTATGAAAAGGTGTATGTCTTTTTCACATGGCCCAGAGAGTGCATCAAATACAAAGGGAGGTGAGAGGTCGGGGGTGAAAGGTGAGGGATGGTCACCATAGTTACCTTTCCCATTAGACGGGGAGGAGCAGTCCTCTTCTGTCACATCGTTTCCCTGGAAGATAAAAAGTGTTTCATAAAAATAAATCAAACACATAAAATGAGCATTAATCACACTGTGTTCAGCAAACATCCGTGTACCACAGTCACCTCCGAGTCCTGCTCCTCTACAGCCACTGAGTAGTTTTGTTCCTTTGGCTCCCTGGAAAATTCCTGAAAGAAAAAAAAAAAAGAGCGGAAACACTCAGATGATGAGACGACACATTTCTGTTAAATTGCTAGATGACGCTGCAAATTCCTCCTCCCTCCATCCTCACCCCGTCCTGCTGCGACGGTCCTCGGCTCTCCATGGGGGCGTCCTGGTTCTCCTCGCCCTCCACGTCGTCTCCCCCTTCCTCCCCCCCGGGCTCGCCTTCGGCCCCGGCCAGGTAGGACCCTGACATGGAGGACATGGTGTCAGTGCTGATGTGGGAGTGCTGCGAGTGGGACGAGGCCATGGACATCACTGACTGGGCCAGGCTGCTGCTCACTGGGTCTGGCAGACAGACGGAGACACACATCACGGTCGGGCTCAGGGGGTCGGAGGATTTATTTTCTTTGGTTGACAGGTGAGAAAAGGTGATGCCTACCCTCACAGAACTACCAACTGCGGACACGTATCATTGTCATGTTAAAGAAATAGTTCAACACTGGTGGAAATACGCTCATTCCCTTTCTTTCTGAGATTAGATGAAAAAGATTGACACCACTTTCATGTCTGTGTATGGAGGTTGAGTAGCCTAGCTTAGCATAAAGACTGGCAGCAGAGGGAAACAGCTAGCCCGGCTCTGTCCAAATTCACAAAGCTGCCAACCAGGGTAGTCACGTCGACTTCCTGGAGCCTTGTCACTACAGTCAGATTGCCAAGCCAAATCTAATGCTCACCAGCTGTATCTAGCAAACCAAACAACAATCAGAGACGCTAAACAAAAGGATGTATAAACTGTTGTTTGTCAAAAAATAGCTCACATGAATATGTACTTTTTAAAAAAAAACAAGATTAATGTGCGAGTTTAGAGGCGCTGTTAGGTTTGTTTTTTGAGCTTTAAACAGGGTCAGGCTAGTCATTTCCCCCTGCTTTCAGTCTTTATGCTAAGCTAAGCTAACCGGCTGCTGACTTCAGCTCCATCGGTCTTCTGATCTAACCATTGAAAATAAAGCGAATAAGAAAAATACTGAAAATTATCTTCAATTAGGTTTTTATTTTCAAACTCACGGGTGATTTCTAAAGCTCCCATTGTGCCAAACTGTTAGACTAGATTTATCCCAGACATCTGTCAGCAGCACAAGGTGGAAGCCTGGCTACACAAGGACTGCCTTTGTAGAAGATGATAAACATGTTTGAAGTTATTTTCATTTAGCCTTTCATTCAAGCTGAAATAACAGTCCTCTCTTCCTGTTTTGTGCCGAGGAGCCATCCGACAGTTTTCCCATAAAGTCTGATCCAGTGGCACCAACATAAAATGCTGAGGTGGGACGAGCGTATGATTTATTTATGTTAAAATGCTCCAAGCAGCGTCTGCAGTTCTTTCCATTTTGCTGTCTTGCTAAATTTAAGAGGTACTGAACATTACTGTTTAATCTGACATTAATTTAATGAAGAAAGTTAAACAAGGAGAAACAAACGGCATGTGAGCTGCAGTCTCGATTTAAAGTAAAATAAGACAAAGCTTTTAACCCCATGCAGGGAAAATGTATTACACACAGCGAAAGGAAGGACAAGAATAGCTGCATACTAAGATAAGTAAGTAAATTCAGACATGGAGTAAGTACCTTTGGTGGCTTCATCTGTCTGTTACAGTTTTGCCTTTTTGACATTCAGAAAATGGAGATGGGAGCTGTGCATCATATTTGTACAAGGGAATGGAAAACAGCAGCGAGTTGACAAG
>NW_019525472.1:387586-478068 GCF_002814215.2 Seriola lalandi dorsalis | reverse complement strand
TGTGTGTGTGTGTGTGTGTGTGTGTGTGTGTGTGTGTGTGTGTGTGTGTGTGTGTGTGTGTGTGTGTATACCTTCAGGGGAGGTGATGGTGGAGGAGAGCGGGGTTCCTGTGCAGGATGACTGGTCGATGGCTCCAGACGAAGAGAGAGTCAGGTTCTCACTGTCTGGAGTCACTCCACACTGTAAAACAACAACAGCAGCAATGAGAGAGGAGCTCACAACACCACAGCATCCTCACAAACACACACACAAACGCACACACACACACACACACACACCTCCTGTTGGTCCACTACGAGTTTGTGGCGACAGGCCTCCGATTCACTGCAAGACTTCTCATCCTCCTCCTCGGGAAGCACAGACGAATTCTGGGAAAGTGACCTGAAATAAACAAGACAATGGACTAGCTTCAGATGAAAATAACTGGAGTGGGTTTGATGTACTGGTCTGTAGTAAACACTGAAATAACGGAGGAGCATAAAAACTCAAAGAAAAAAAAAAACCATATGATCTCAGGAGAAAGAGGCTGTAATCAGCAGTACCGTAAGATGACTCTGCACAACTCTGTATTATCACAACAATACCAAGTGACTCACATGTCATTTGGCTTATAAATATATCAATCTGAGTGCACTCTGTGAACCATTTGTTGCACTGACACATCTGACTGTGATTGCAGTAGAAATAATTCCCAGAAAAGGAGAGATGACAAGAATACACTCTTATGATTTTACGATAATGTCCCCGAGACATCTGCTACGCTAAGCAGAAAAACACAACCGTCAGCTGTCACTGAAACTCATTATCTGGCCGAGGCCTGACTCACTTTGAACCACTCTTCTTGAGTTTGAGTCCCTGACTGGAGTTGGAGTGGTCTAGAGGGGAAAGGGAGCGCGCCGGTGCCGGGTGGGGCTCGCTGCTATATGGAGGAAGCGCTCCGGAGACGTGGCTGGGACCGGAGTGGAGAGGAGCGGGGGCCACAGAGGAGGTGTTGAGGGGTCCGTTCAACGCCTCCAAGAGAGACACCACTTCGTAGCCCGGGGGGATGTGCTCCGACGCCTGCACACGACATGAGGACAGAGGATGTGATTTTCCCGGGACTGTGGATGCCCATTATTTTTTATATATACAGTATATTTTATATATTATTTTATTATTTTATATTTTTGGTGTCTCACCGAGTGTTCCTCTGAGTCTGAGGTCTGTGACGTGATGACGGGGTTAAAGCTGGTCGGTGACAGAGGACTGAGTTTCTTCCTCATGGCTCGGATCTGCAGCAGAGCTCTGAACGCTGTAAAAACAAGACGATAATAAAAGAGATTTAATCAACACATATATGTAATAATAATTGAACTGTCAGTAACATTCACACTGATATAGACATGCACAATTAGTATAAAAATCAATTAATCAATCAACAAATCAATCAATTTTAGGGAAACAAACGACAGCCAGAGATGATGATTTGACATCTTTAAATACAGTGGATATGTGTTAGACCGTCATCAGTTATTTTGGACTTTAATCAGTTTTAAACACCATGGGAAACATTTACTAAGCTTGTCACAAATTACAACTGGGGTGACAAATTTTGCATCGCTGCTATTTGTCAATGCAGCAACTACAGAAGTAAATGAAAGCTGCGTGTGAGGAAATATTAGTTAATAACTGTCTGCTGTTGTCAGCTCAATTGCTGCAAACAGATTAAAAAAAATAGTATAATAACCGTCTTAGTACAGTATTAGTGGCTGCTGCAGTGGCTGTTGCATTGGACAGAACCTGCTGTGAAACATTCAATGTCAGGAAAAATAAGCCGAAAAAGAAAAAAAGAACAGTAAAGTAATGATGTATTTTTTATTGGTCTATCTCTCTCGCTCTCTGTTCCTGTCTGCTACAGTCTCTCTCCCACTGTCTGCATCCGTTAAAACATTGCAGATTTTACACCTGCTTTTCCTAGACGTTACACTACAACGTTTCCTCTGCTGCAGTGGTCAGTCAGCGATGAAAAATCAGTTAGCTATTGTTGTCTGCCTCGGTGCAGGAACGCCTTAAATACATATTGCATGAGATCAAACACGCAACTTTCTATTTTACTGGTGTTTTTTTTTCAGGTTTTCAAAAGCATTTCTCAAACAGCTGGCGTCTCATTTTGGGAAGAGGTTAAAGCGAGCTCACGCAGTCTGCAGATGGGGCAGCAGTTGGCCTGGTAGCGCAGCGTGTCTGCACAGGCGTTACAGAGACACAGGTGTCTGCACGGCAGGATGAGTGTGTCTCGCACATCTGACAAACACACCACACACTCGGCGCTGTTGTCACTGATCTCATCGTCAGCAACCTGGAGACAAAAAAAAAAATTAAACTTTAGGAAGAAAGAGAACCGTCACTTCTGATGCACTCAAAGAGGAGCAGATGGAAAGATCTTTCCTGTCATCTGATACTTACCTTTGATTCTTGGCTGTTGTATTTGTTCTCTATCCCATAGATCTCCTGCAGCAGATAACTCACTCCATCCACCTGGGAATAGGAACATGTTAAAGAATAAAGGCAGCAGGTCTCGTGGGTGAGGCGTGATGTTCAAAATAAAGCCTTGGTGTATCTTTGTCTTTCAAAATCATAAAAAAAAGTTACACAAAAGGAGGAAGGAAGGAAAGAGAGAAGGAAAAGCGTATTGTGTATTTACCACTTGTTTCTGCTTCAGAGGCTTCACACAGTAGCTCCCGTCCATGTGCTGCAAAAGAAAGAAACAACTGTACATTATATTATTTAATTTATTATTAATTTACGTATCTTTAATTCATATACTGTACACAAACCCCTACATGTTCATGTCTGAGGTCAGATATGAGGTTTTCCTCTGCTGCAGTTTCCTTTAAGAAATGAGGGTTTGGAGTCTTTGCTAATGAGCAAGAAAAATAAAGACGTTACGCCACACACAACCCGCAGGTTTAACTGCAGTAGAGTTGTTAGTTTAACATTTATTGATTATTAATCATCCTGTCTAGAGTCAGGTTAGCCTACAAACATAAGCTTGGCAATTTGGTTAATGTAATATCATGGTACCAATTATCATAAAATCTGTATTTATCTTAAATGTTTTGTTTTCGTGGTTCAAGGGGCTAAAATGTAAAATTAATTTCAGAGGTACTTCTAATGAAACTGCTGCCGCAGCCTCGGCACTCTCACCTGTTTCTCAGTTTTTTTCTTTAATTAATATATAAATATAAGTTAAATATCTCTTGAGAGCAGCAGTAGTCAACTTCACAACCACCACCATATCATCAATAATGATGTATTTAATCAATACATATCATCACTGACACTGTGAATTGTTTCATCATTGCCAGGCTGTAAAAGCCTTTACACTGTTATCAGTTATTCATAACCCAAAGACATTACATTTACAGTGATATAAAACTGAGAGAAGCTGAAAACACCCAGATTTTAGAAGCTGGAACCAGAAAATATTTAAACTCAAACCATAAATCAATTATTTCTCTATGTGAGAGCCTTGGCAGTGTTTGCACCACAGCAAATTCCTGCCACAATTCCACCGGCTCTGATAAAGAGCTTCTTTCTTACCTTTTCAAATGTAGCCAGCAGTATGTGAGAGTGTCCCAAATGTTCTGCAGAGATTGAAGCCAGCGGACAATAAATTAATGCTTTAAATTGTGCGACTGCACTTTCACTTCCGACACTCAAACACACAGAAACTCACCTTCTCCCTCGTCTACAACCGCCTGCACCACCATGGGGAAAATCTCCTTGTCCATATCAAACAGCAGCTGCGGGGGAAAACAGGGAGGGAGGAGATTAGCACAGCAGATATGTATCCGTCAATGTGTAGAAACTGCTTTCACACCGCAGTGCAGCCTCATACAGGCGTGTGCTTCAGCATGCAGCCTACAGACAGACAGCCTACCTCCTCGTCGGCCCATTCGCTGAGGTTGACGGTGTGTGAGGGCAGACAGAACTGCTGGCAAACTCCCCTCTTGAAGTGCACCGTCTCAGACTGCAGAGAGCTGTCCTGGGGAAGGTAACTGCAGGAAACACACACACACACACACACACACACACACACACACACACACAAACACACACACACACACACACACACACATTAAATACAAGATTTGGGTGAACGATAGATCAGTCAGCGTATCTGTATCATTGAGAGCTCAGCTCTTTATTCAAGATACATGATGCACTAATATAGAAGATATGGGAGACCGTGCTGGCATTACTTATGAGCGTTTGCATGAATATTCTGTGTTGACGGTGGAGAAACTATATTTAATGGGAATCGATTATGTCTGGCTGATATTAAAGCGGATTTAAAGGGTACTCCGCCCATTAAGTACCGCATAATAAACACTTTTAAAACAGCATTGATTTCTTTTTTCTTTTCTTTTTTTTTTTTTTAATTGCTCCCATCCTTCTTTGGCAAAACCCAGTGCTTACATTTCCCACGATGCAACTTGACTAACAACAGTTCCATTATATATTTGAGTATTTCATGCTAGTAGAGACAAATGCTGCCTGGAGCCTCAAACAGAGATGAAGTTGCTAGACTTCACTTCTTTACCAGATTTCTTTTTAATTTCCAAACTCTTAGTCTTCAGACGCGACCGGCAGATGTTGCACAGCTCCCTCTGGAACCACAAAAGACTTTATAAATATGCAGTAGTAAACCACAAGACCTAAACAGACTTTAATGTGTAAAATTGGTGGAGTTCCCCTTTAAGATAGTCTGCATCAGCGCCATGAATTTCCCCCAGGGGATCAATAAAGTATGTATCTATCTATGTATCTATATCTATCTGGTGGATCAGAATCCTACACAGAGGCTTTGGAGGATGCACCTGCTGTAGACAAATCGCAGTGGGAAAAATGTTTAAAAATGTCGTGCCAAAATAAATTTGACACATTTTCGACATTTGAGTCAAAGTAATTTGTGCTCATCTCGAGTGACTGCGGACTCTTGATTGCAGTGTTCAGCGGTAAATCAGCACATGCATCAATAAAGCTGTGATTTTAAGACGTCTCAGTCTACACAACATAGACAGAGTCAAAACAGGCAAAATCTACTGATTAAAACTAGAGATATGGATGTTTGTTTTTTTTATTTTATTTTAGCAAATATTTTAATATTGCATCCAATGTTATTAGTCCATCAGAAAACACACTTACACCGGCACTCCATTGTGAAACTCCTCTATGGCCTGGTAGTAGATGGTGATGGCCACCTGTGTGTCAGCGTCGAAAGTGAACTCTACGTTGTAGCAGGCCCTGTTCTTTCCCGTCGCCTCATCACCCGGCAGCTTCAGGTCCTCACTGCACCTAGGGGGAGGGAAAGGAGACGGGAGAGAAAGGGGGGAGGGGGGAAGGTTTTTTAAGCAGAGGACAGAAATCGAAGAATGATCCAAACTCCATTCACCGATGAAGAAAGTGCATTTATAAAAGAGGAATTAGATCTCTGAGCTTCAGGCTTCAATGATCTGAAAATGGTGGATTCATTTATTGTTAGAAGTTAGGTAGTGACCATATTCAAGTCATATATATATATATATATATATTCAGTCAATCATTATTTTCTTGACATCTTTTGATATTTCTTATGTGAGACTTTGTCCTGTTTCCAGGAATAAAATATCTTGTGCTTTTGTTTTTAGCTTGAATTTTGAAACTGGTTGTCATATGTAACACTCAATTATGCCTGAAGAAAATAAAAGCTCGAATTACAAGAAAAAACATGTATAATTCTGCACTATCCCTTCAATTTGTTGTTGTGGTTTGCTCCCTAAATATAGCTCAGTTGCCATAAATTTAGACAACAGTGGTGTAATGAGGGGTTACTCATGGGTGTAGGTGGATGGAGGTGCGTACCGTACGAGCCGCAGTGTGTCCTTACGAATGTTTATAAGGCTTCGTAACGTCTTTACTGGTTCCTGAGGTGGAGGGGCTGCGTACGGGAACTGAAAACAAAAAAAAAGAAAAAAAAAGGAAACAACAATTTGTATATGTAAAATACAAGTTAGGAGACTGAAGGGTAGCGGTGTTCAGCTTTCCTCAACTGCCCCGACATTCCTCTCTTTACCGCAGGGAATTCAGGGTTACACGATGGCCGCGGCTGCTCCAGGTTTAACCTTAACACAAGAGTCTTGTCAGCACCAGCGAGATCCGTGCTGACAAGTGCTGAGCCGGAGCAAAAAATTCTGCTCAGACTGTGTCTTTCCAGGGACAAGGCTGACACTTCAGACACTGTTTGGCACTTTTCTGCACACACAGGACCACAGGAGTCCAGGGTCAGACGGAGTGTGTCTTCATTTTCAAGCCGGTAAGGAAGGAGGACCAGATGGGCGAAGTTTGCCGCATCTGGAGATTTTTGATAACATCAAGTCACAGATAAGGATGTAAAATACCTTCCATGAATGGATAAACTTTCTGCTTTTTCAATCTTTGAACTTGACCCAAATTGTGGTTCACGTCTTGGCACTCTGTTGTTGTGTGTTTGAAGCCAGAAGTCGCTGACTGAGCGTAAAGGGAGAGAGGAGGTGGTTTGAGGAAACATTCAGGATGTGGTCAGATACCTCCACACTACAACCCCTCATCTGTGCGTGGGGATAAGGGTGTTTGTGCGGCTCTGAATGGCACCATATTCAGTACTATTACACATCTGGGCTCAGCAGGAGTCACGCCCGTAAACCACACAAACAAACACACACACACACACGCACACACACGGGGTAACAGATGCTGAAAAGAGCCATTCACTGGAAACTCACAGGCAACACTGTAGGTCTTATATTAGAAATCGGTCTGTATTTTCTCACACATGCTCAAAGTAAATTAAAGAGATCAGACAATTTTCCTTTTCATATACAGGTGAGTATTTTTCTTAGAATTCAAGTCTCTTGTGACTTAATAATCATAAATTGGACAGACAAGCTAACGAAAGTAGACATTTTCTGAAAAGATCATTTCAACCACCATGCTAGAGGCTCTGTGAGGCTGTACTAGATACAGTGGCACTCTGAGCTAAATGCTCAAGACATGCAACCTTCCCAAAATGACAATGCTAACATGTTGATGTAAGGCACGTATAATATTTACCACACTCTCTATCTTACTTTAGTGTGTTAGCACGCTAACATTTGCTAATTAATGATAAAATTTTTTTTTAAAAATGCTTCATCCCAAATCCATGCCACATACTATACAATATACTGTATGCTACACACT
The DNA here is from genome assembly GCF_002814215.2 of Seriola lalandi dorsalis. Classification (NCBI taxonomy): domain Eukaryota; kingdom Metazoa; phylum Chordata; class Actinopteri; order Carangiformes; family Carangidae; genus Seriola; species Seriola lalandi. Next base: position 470,829 of record NW_019525472.1, on the reverse strand, counting down.
ATAGTCAGTGGTAAGTGTTATGAAAAATTAACATACTTAACCGCTTAACAGCAGGATTCATCCTCTTGGGACCATGAATATACAAAATTTCACTCTAATAATTGTGAGTTGAGGCAAAAGTTGATTTATTTCAATCTGGACCAACTGACAAACCAACATATCCATCTTTAGAGGCTAAATCCATTCTGGATATTCCTGGGCTTCGGACAGGAGTTTCTGAAAATCCCTAAACATAGCCCCACTCATTATCATATTTGTATAGTGGTGCAGGAGACCGAGAACACAACAACTGCGGTTGGGTTTATGATTCCACAGCACCATCTGCTTAGAAACCACCACACATTATATAATGCTGGTAAAGCTTCAGTCAAACATACAAGGAAAAAAAAAACACCATCACCAGCTGAATTCTGTGCCCACAGGAGGATTATAAACACCCACATAATCGGGAGAAAAACTGCACTCCTAATTTTAGCCCCAGTCTAGACAGAAACAGCAGTGCGACTGAGATTAGTACACAGAGAGATGGAGCCGAGTCTCTCCATATCAGCTTCACTTAGTCAAACACTTTAACTCCCTCCAAGCCGTTCGGTCTGTGTCAAATTCCCTCTTTCCTCCCCGGACATGAGCTCTTTTTGATCTGCAGCTCTCATTAGTTTGACCTTCAGGTTCATGATGAGGTTGAACGAACCCTCCGGAGGAACTGTCCCTTATCAACGTTACTGCACGGGGAGCAGGCAGACTGTTATTTCCATTTTAATTAGCTTGACAGGATGAGACGTTGAAATAAATTTCAATCAGTGACAGTGTGAAAGCCTGATAATTGCCACTGCAGGAGTCTCGGCTGCAAAGACAGCCACACTTACTGAGCAGTTGATTAATCAATTAAGTGATCGACCAAGGGCCAAAAAAAATGCTGTTTTTGCTTCTCAAATGTGATGATTTGCTGCTTTTGTCTGTTTTAGATTGTTTTAAATTAAATGTCTTTGTCAACTGTTGGTTGAACAAAACAAGATATTTAAAGACATCATCTTGGCATTTTTCACTTTTTTCTGATGTTTTATAATCTAAAAAAATCTAACTAAACTAAAAAAAAAAAAATCAACAAATTAATCAATAATGAAAATAATTACCAGTGCCATGCTGAGATTCTTTCTTAATTTTTCCCTTCTTTTTATATGTACTTTTAATTTATAATTTTGCGACTTCATTTTAGGCCAACATGGGCAAGTTTCCCTTGAAAGGCTAAAAGAAAATGAGAATTTTAATTCAAACATCTACAATTTTCTTGCCAACTGTGCAAACGCCATCCGCTGAGGAAGATCATGTGATGTGATTGAAAGCTCCAGAACAATTACTAGGCTAACGTTGTGGTGAGATCGTCTGCGTTTTTCACATTTGATCTAGCTGTTAGTGTGTAAGAATACCTACCGCTACAGGTCTGGTCCCCAGGAAGTTAAGGTCTGTGTTCTCCCCGAACAGGTAACCCTCCGGATGGGTGGAGTCAAACTTCTCTCCTCCCATGATGAAATGGCTGGCGAAGTAACTCCCTGCACACAGACAGATTCACTTTTAAACACGAGAAACTCAATACACATCACCTGAGATTAGAACAATCATTTGAAGGAAAGAGAGCTAAATAAAGAACACAGTGTGGCAGCTGTGAATAATTTGGTGCATTTAAACCTGCTTTGAATTCCTTTATAGGGGTTGTTATTCTTTTATTCCGTCTTAAAATCTCATTTATAGAGTGTTGAATCAAGAAAAACTATACTTAAAAACTGAAAACAGCATATTTTGTACATTGTCAGAAACATTGGTCTCATTACCTTTCAAGGCTTTTCCTTAAACACAAAAATTCAGCTGTTAGAAACTGTCCTGACGGTCTCTCGAAACAAGACAGCACAGGCAGATTGCTGCGCTACATTATTATGTTTTATGTAGTAAAGAAAATATTGGAAACAATTTTGTCTGGTTCCAGATCTTTGCCCTCATCTCCAGCGTATTTCAGCTACTTGAACAATAGAGCAAAGACAGGGCAATTCAGTTTAAGAAATATAAATTGACAAACGGGTTAGAACTGACATTTTTTTGCAGTCATTCTATTTCCAGTTGCAAAGCCAGAGCATCTGGCACTTCACTGGCATGAAACATTAACATTTCCGTTTAATATTTGAACCATTCAGCTGGCACCGTTAGCCACAGATACCTCCTGTCACCACCGATACGGCCAAATAATCTCACACTGCTTGATCTCCAACACCAAAACCAACAAAGAGTGAGCTGTACAGGAATCTATCCTGGAATAAACAGGTACAGGTGGCAGGTGAGACTAAAAATGATGGGAAAAGCTAGAGCTGCTTTATTTCAAGAAGACAAACGAAGCCCTGAAAAAGACTGGTGAAGGTTTACTGACTGAATTTGGGTCATCGGCATGCAGCTTGTTCACCTGTTTACCAAGAGTATGGTTTCATGACAACAAGACTAAATAGATGTTCTGCCCTTTAATCACAGGGTGGGCTAATATCATAAGACTGTAATGGTGGTTTCGAGGCTTTAAATACATGCTGGACGGTCAAAGTCGTATTCCTGCTGGGAGGGCATCGCTGAGCTGAATCAGACTCCGTTTTCCTTCACACTTATTAATACTGGAGAGAATGAAGGGGTTTGGATGCTCTGACCTTAAAGCTCCATAACATGACAAATCATGAACTAAAAAAAGCTCCAATGACGATGCTATCTCTCTCTTTCTCTCTCTCTCTCTTTCTCTCTCTCTCTCATTACCTTATCATTATTTACAGTAGGTGGGAGAGGCAAGCTGGGTCGAGGCTTTGTCACCAGATCCCACAGACAGGAACTGGGTCTGATAGATCAGTTTCACCGGCAGCCATCGCCACCACCTTCCTCCCAACACCACCACCACCACCACTCCTTCAGGCTGCAGCCAGGACCGTTATAGCACAAATTCATAAATCCTGTGACTAATTCCCCTGAACTGTGGTGAGAGGAGGGCTAATGGCAGCTACAAGTCAACAATTTTTTTTTTCCCTTCCATTCTGTCTCCAGTATATAATATCACTATAAATCTAAGATATCATTGTGATATGGGTATATAGCCCAACACATCACGTCTACGTACAATAAAACACTACTTATATTCCCTGATTCTATTTCACATCTCATTTTTTGAGAGATTTTAATTTACTTTATGTCTTTGCTTATGATAGAAAAGCAATAACATTATATCTTCACAATACGATTTTGACGGTAATACTGGATTAGTTCTAAAAACCCAATTGGGAGCTGAATGCAGCACCGCAATCACAAAATGTCACATAGAGGAACAATACAAAGACAAATTCAAAACACACATAGGTCAATTCAAAGTCTAAAGAACAGTCTGTGACCTGACCATATAGCCAGCCCTACTCTTTATGGATAGTTGGGTTGGCAATTGTCTGAATTGTTCTGATACAGGTTCCATTGCATCGCCTGATTTTAAGTAATAATATGAAAACAAAAACCTTTATTTAATCTTAAGCCTATCAAATCCACCAGTGTGTATGTTATCTTAAAGCAAACAGCAGTACAAGCTACAAGCTTTGCCTTAATACTACACAATATATATTTAGCAAAGCTATTATTTTAGTTAGTAAATAACTGATCAAAGACTAAGTGAACGGGACTCATAATCTGATCAAGTTGTTGATTAATCGATTAGAACATTAAGCAGCAACTATATTAATAATCGTCGAAGTTGCGACTTATTTGCATTTTTGCTTTAAAAATGTAAAGTCACAGGTTCAAGCATCTGCTCTGGTTACAAATGTGAATGTCTTTGGGTTTAGGACTGCTGGTTGGACAAAATAAACAATCTGAAGCTGTCACATTAGGGAAATTGTGGTGGACACATTTCACTGTTGTTACATTTTATATTGAAAAACTAATCTTGAAATTAAAGGATAATGATATCAATCATTGGCTGCTAATATCGTAATTTAAGAAGCTCATTTACACTGAACAAACATATTGCTTTCATGAATATAGCATCTCTACTGCTGATGGAGATCGGTCTTTTTATTTGTATGCTCTTGGGATCCATCATCACTTATTTATTTTACAGGCAGACTGTGGCATCATCATGAAGCTATAAAGCCAAGTCCAGCTCCCTACTAACAGATGCTCATAAATGCACCAAGATAAGAGCTGATCCCAGTTCAGCAAACAGATTAGCATATTATATTTATAACATAAATGATTACTTGTATAAATTTGTTGATATTTAGAGGGATTCAGAATACACATAGTCCCTATGGGGAGCCTTCCATGGAGATTACATCAAAGCTGCAGTGTCAGAAATAAATTAGAATACAGGATAAAATGTAATAAATTAAAATGAAGTGAAAGCAAAGTTCAATGTGAATACGTTAAGGGGATAATCGGTTGATTGGAGACTTAGAAAAAATCAGGTATGGACCCTCCCTCTCTCCACAGGTAGCTACTCCAGGTTAAAGGCCGAAATGCCCTGTAGGCCTGTCAGCAACCAAGGTATGGTGATGATGCCTAGGCTTACTTTTCGTTTGCCCCTATGCGTTTATAGCACAAAATAAATCATCTGCAGTACGCTGTGGATCATGTAACAGATACCCACCCCCCGGTCTGACCTGTTGTTCGGTGACTTACCAGATTTCGGTGGATAGCGGTACACCGAATTGGACGGAATGTCCACTTCTTCCACGCCTATGTTTTGTCTGCTTGTTAAAGCTCCCATTTCCAGTCAAATGAAGACCACACGGGTTAACGGGCATAACACTTCAGGCTCGCTTTGTTCGCGGCGTCTCTTTATTCCCTATCATTTAATCCAGTTCGTGCTGCCCTGTCCATTTCTGTTGGGTCCAAGCCCCGCCGTGAATGTGACCGTCCCGGGGATTAGTTGTTGTTCTCTGGCTGCTTATCTCTCCCCTGGTCAACAGTGCAGCTCGTTTTGAGGCAGAAAACAGCCGTTAACAGCGGCGAGGCGCTCTCATGGTGCGCCGCAGTCGCACAATCGGCCGAAGCGAAATCTCCGTGCCTGCCTGTCTTTACTTTTTATTTTTTTTTAGTTTACAGGCGAGTGTGTGGCACAAAACAGCGATGTGGTCGTCGACATCTCCCGGCCCACTGGATGTTGGTCATGTATCCCCGGTGCTTGTCTTTGCTGGATCCTGTCAAAGAGGTCTGTGGCTCCCCATGACGTCAGTTAGGCACAAATCCGGACCGTGGTTTTTGCGCAGTCCCCCTCTCTCTCTCTCCAGCAGCCGCAGCTAGTGCCGACCAACCCGCTGACTGCAGTGCAGAGGACGCCTCCGTGGAATTCACACCGTGCCGAAAATGTTTGAATCCTCCAAACATGAGTGAAAATGTCTGTAAAAACCGAACAGTTTAACCTAACAACAGGGAAGACAAAAAAAATAAAGATTAAAAAAGAAGAATCTAAAGCTTTTTTCGCAACAAGTAGTGTCACAGAAATCAAACTGTGGGAATTATACGACGAGCCAGGAATCAGAACTATGTCAGTGAATGTTTAACGAGAAAAAAAACAATCGTTAAGTCATGACCAATAACTAGTAGGATGCTGTAATGTTGATGTAATGAAACTAAATGCAATAAAGGCAGAGTAACGGTGCTGTTGAAATGCCTCCCCGTCGACAGAGGGCAGAGTCGCAGTTTGTGTGAAGGAAGGTGAGCAGCCGAACCGCCAATCAGACGAGGCCAACAGGAGCGCAAAGAAAGGGGAGAAGGAAGCTTTATTGCCGCCATTTCACGTGAAAGCAGCGCGGAACGAGCAACGTCAAGGGCCGAACGTTTAGAAGAAATCAGGCAGAATTTGAATTACATTCGCCAACTGGAGACTTAGGAACCAAAGCAGCCGTTATAACAAACGGTAGGGCCTAGCAGTTTGTCTTTCAAGTGGCCTTTGCTGTTGCTTGGAGAAGAAGAAAATGAGCTACGGAAGGCCGCCACCAGACGTGGAGGGAATGACCTCCCTCAAAGTGGACAACCTGACTTACCGAACTTCGCCGGAGACCTTGCGTCGAGTTTTTGAGAAGTATGGCCGTGTGGGGGATGTATATATCCCCCGGGATAGGTACACCAAGGAGAGCCGCGGCTTCGCCTTCGTACGGTTCCTCGACAAGCGCGACGCCGAGGACGCCATGGACGCTATGGACGGCGCGCTGCTCGACGGGCGGGAGCTTCGGGTGCAGATGGCCCGCTACGGACGACCACCGGACTCAATGTACAGCCGGAGAGGTGCTCCGCCACGCAGATATGGAGGGTACGGTCGCAGAAGCAGGAGGTAATAGTGGGCTGTTTAGCTTTGGCTAGGGAATAGTTTTATGAAGGATAGGAGCACATGGCCCACTAAACGAAAGTAGTTTAGAAGCATTTCCTGCTTGTTTACTATGTAGCAATAAGTAAGCCTTAACATTTCTAACGATACTTGCAGGCCAACAGCACACAATGCTAACCATAATCTGGTTATTATTGTATTCACTGCTTTAATTTACATACGTTTATACAGTTTACAAGGACTTAAACTGTTTACGTTTTGAGTTAATCTACAGATCATATACTTAAGTGTTTAGTTTATAGAGGATCAGCAATACTGAAAAATGACAAGTTGCTAAAGCCCTAGGTGAAGTTGTTTGGCCCAAATAACAGTTTAAAACCCAAAGAGATATATACATATATATTAATTATTTCTTTATTTTTATATTTATTTCCTGCCATTTAGTTCTCAGTTTCTATTTTATTTTTGCCTTGCTCTGGCCATATTATTGAAATGTTTCTCTCTCTAACCACAGCCGGTCAGCCAGCCCCCGCCGCCGCAGACGAAGCCGCAGCCGCTCTAGAAGCAGAAGCCGTTCCCGATCCAGGAGCCGCCACCACTACAGCCGCTCTAGGTCTCGCTCTTACTCCAGATCCAGGTCAAGGTCCAGGTCCAAGTCTAAGTCTAAGTCCAAATCCAAGTCCAGAACCCCCAGACGGAGCAAGTCAAAGTCTCCCTCCAGGTCTCGCTCCCGCTCCAGATCCAAGTCAAGAAGTCGAACCCCACCTTCCAACAGAGGGTCAAAATCCAGGTCCAGGTCCAAATCCAAGAGTAGACCTAAATCACCAGAGGACAACGGAGCCGAGTCTTAACCCAAACTTGGACGCAATATGACGGTATTCAGGGGAAAGGGTGGATTAATGATTATATTACTTGTTATACTCAGACAGTAGTCATCATTGTGGTATTCTGCAGTCTTGATGCTACATTGCAATCATTTGCAGACAAGCAACCAGGTCTGCAGAATCTTAAATGTTTTTAGAAATTAAAATTAGATTGGGACTGATGTAGACAGGCCTAGTGCTGTGTGTGCTTTACTTTGCTTGTACCTTCAGTAAAGCTAAAACACACACAGGCACTCACAGGGAGATTTGACTTAATGTGATCTGCCATAGCACATAATTCAAATTGGGGTGATGTGAGTGTGTATGGGAGGGAGGGGTGGATGGGACGTGGGGTGCTTCACTCAAAACGTTCACCTAAATGTGGAATTCTTTCCTCCAAGCTGCGGAGTCCTGTTTGCAAAGAGAGGAGGAGGAGATGGGGGTGTGGCAGTGTGAGAGCAGTTAGTGTGTGACCCGCCCATGTGACCTGCCTGTTGCTGAGAGCGATGGCAGTTGCTAAGGAGCAGGTCACCAAGGCAACGGTGGTTGCTATGGAGCAGGTCGTCATGGCGGTGGTTCGGGCTGTCAGTTGGTGTATGAGGTGGTGTGGTGAGGTACGTTCACGGGGATCACAGGCAGATGCACTGAGCACTGTTCCCACCCGTGCCTGTGGCGTCCTCCGCCTCTCAAAGGGAACGGACCCCGAGGTTTGTTTTTCAAATATGCCCGAGTGTAAGAGTCTTGTTAGAACTAGTTTTTGGGAGTGTGGGGCCAAGAAAGGTGTGTGTAAACAAATGTGATAATAACTAGAAATATTAGGTATATTAAAAGAAGAGTTGCACAAAAAAGCCAGTTTTATGAATGTTAGTGTCAAGAGGGAGAAGATCAGACCAGTACTGTTTAAATATCACGTCAGCTGCAGAAGGGAACATTGCCATTTTGTTTTGCTCTTGTCAACTGTATTTTGTCTTTCCTTCCAGATCTCAGATGATTGAGCCTTTGCTGAGGACATCAGGAAGAGTCTCACATGGAGCAAGTGGACTCCACTATTACCACTGAATGCAGACTGAAAGGTTATTGGAGCTTGGTCTAAAATGTTTTAAATGTTTCATTTGACTTAATTTGCCTAAACAAATTCTGTAACTTTGATGTCATCATTGTTTGTAAAGTTGAGCACATTGAAAGGGATTTGTAAGGTGTTTTTTTTTTTTTTTTTTTTTTTTTTTTTTTTTTTTTTTTTTCCCCCAATCAAAATTGGGTATTTTTAATTTTGATTGAATTTGTATATGTTAATAAATTCTTTTTTGACCATAAGTATATTTCTTTTAATGAAACCCCTTGTTTAACACTCTTTCCAGATGGATATGGGAGAGTTTTATTGCAGAGTTGATGTAGAAAAGGGTCACGTTGGATATTTCAGCTATGTTATACCACTCTTATTGGGAAAAATGGCTTACTGTACAGTGACATAAAAGCAAAACATGAAAAATTCGCATTGCCACTTAATTTGTGACTTGCTAATCCGGCAACATAGTATTTTCTTTTCTGTCACATCTCTTTTTTCTGTCTGGTTAAAGTTGCTTTCCTATGACTCTAACCCTCTTTCTTGTGTATCTTTTGTGCACTAGGCGCAGTTGTGTAGCAGTTGAGTAATGCTGGTTAGCTGTTAAGATGCGGTGCAGTGCGGTGGTGACATGGTGTGGCGTGTTGCGGTGCTGAGTGCCCGGTGCTGTTCCGGGGCTCGACCCTCCGCTGCTGTTTGCCGGTTTGTAAGCTCACAGGTGTGGCAGATCATCCATCCTCTCCTGTCTTGTGATCTCTTCTTCCCTCCATGTGCTGTACAGATTCTCTTCTCCCTTTTCTCTTTATTCTCCCTACTTTCCTTTTCCCCTCTCTGTGGTTCATCCACTGTTGAAAACTGGCCTTGCTCGCTTCTTGAAATTGGGTCCATTGGGACTCCTAGTAAAGGGTTTAAACGGCAGTTCTGACTGCTTAATGAATCATTTTTGTGTATTGCATTCCTCTGTGAACCTCTCAAATGTCTTGTTATTGCTTCAGGTGAATGCTAATAAACATTTTTGTCTTAAATAAGTTGCCGATGTGAGTTCTGTTATGTCCATCTTCATACAAATCATAATGTATTTGCTATATAATCAAGTTTACCTCAACTCTCAGGCAGTTTAGTGAGAACAAATTTGTCACCAGTATAAATCATATGGTCACCTGTTGTGTAGCCTGAATTAAAACACTGTCAGGATTGATAGGTGTATGCAAAAGTTTGTATAGAGACAAGTGACAATCGGTTTATTTTTGTCAAGTAAAAAGTAAATGCACCTGCTACAACAGACATTTAACAAAAAGTCAAGTAAAAAAAATGTGGTTTTTAATGCAATGTACTCCTTTATTTTACGGTCTTAAAAAAATTAAATAGTAAAGTTTGGGCACCCTACCAAGTCAAAATTAAGTAACCCTAAACTTTGCATACAACTTGTTTTGGTCAAGCCAAGTGATGAAACAGTAATGTTTAGTGGTGGGCCTTGATGTATAAATTTCGATACTGATATACGTTTCCAGGAAGATCAATTGAGGAGACATTTATATTTGCTATAACCAGTTAGGAATGACAGTATTTGGTTAATCCAGTTAATCAATTTGATGCTAAAATTGTGATATATTACCATACATCACTCAATGTAGCATAGTATACATTTATTCAATCTAATTATAGTTATTAAAAGGGTAGAAAAATCTTTGATGGTTAGTATTTTTTCAGCATCTCGCAGTATAAATTGTATCATCACTTTTAGTAACACCAACACCACTAACTGGTTATATTGTATATTTCTAATCACCTTCATGTACACAAATAAAAATATTTATTAAGTTACATGGGCTTACTTTAAACAAGAAAAAAATACATATTGTATATTCATCGATGCCAGATTTTTCATTGAAGAACTAGATGTAATTTGAAACATTTGTAATAAGGAAATGGCTTTGTGCAAAAACTAATCAGACAAATAAAAGGAAAGTATTTTTATGTCATAAAGCATGTCTGCAGTGGATCTTCAAATCATAAATATATTTAAACTACTGTAGTTTGTTATTTTTTTTCAGTTCATATAGAATGGGAAATAAATGATTATGCTAATTTAACTGACATTATGTAGCTACTACTTCTATTCATATAAGTTTAGGTTTGTTATTTTTTTAAATATAATTAAAAATATTTAAGACTGACCTCCTTATTATCGAATTTGATGTTGGCCATAGTCTACATTATGTCAGAGACAGTAGAGAAACCTGAATAGAGGATCTTTGATTATGTTAACTGCACTCCTACTAGCAAGCTAATGTTAGCTTTGTCAGTTGGTTCAGTTAGCTACACAACAGTTACACCTGGCGCATCACTTAGTTGGTGTAGTTGGATATTTAGTAAGATTTTCTATGTAAAAACTAGTTTGTGTGGGTATAGTTTTATTTTATGATGTGTATAACACTAAATGTTTGAAAAGGTTTAGTTTCAGAAGTTAGGTTTAACCTTAAAAAAAAAAAAAAAAATGGTGGAATTGATGGCAGCTGCTGCAGCTCCAGGGGCGGTTGCCTTGTTGGTCAAGCAGGTAAATATCACAACTATAAGGAAAAATTACTAATATTGGGTCATTAATCTAAACCATTGGACTCCAAATTTAGTGCTCTTGTTGTTTATTGTCCTGATTTAATCCCAGGTGCAGACTGTTTGCAAGGTGAGTCCTCAGGCGAGAACACCCGACGCTTTCTCCTGCTCGGACTGTAAACCCTGCTTGACTTTATCAGCCTGCAGCCACGGTACACGGGTCCTGTCACAAACCATTTACATCTCCCGCTTTGTGCCGTACACCCACCGCTGATGGGATTAACGGGCAAAAGTAGAGAGCCGAGCACGTTGCAACGTGCCATGCCAGCGTACCTGAGCTGTGCTGTCCGGCAGTCTGGAGTTATAACGGCGGGGGTAGTCGGCGCACGCTGGGCGGGGGGCGGACCCGGAGGATATGACGTCCAGCTCGGAGAGGAGATTGTACCATATCCCGTAAACGCTGCCTGTTAACGTTGATTTGTGGTGGGGATTATTACAAGGATGGCTGAGTGAGTGAATGCAGTTGACTCAAGTGAACAGAAGGAGAAACAGGAAAGACAATCGAGTCACATTGCAGGTCGAAACTCTCCACAACCATGAGTCTAACTTTTGTATTATCTGCTATTATTTTCACGCTTCTCGCTATTGTGGTCGCAACGTCGTTATTTAACGGCTCTTCTACAGCCGACTTTGCAAACGCACGGAGTTATTTCAGTGCAGCCGGAGGATTAGATCAATCGGGGCCGAAGCAGAATGGCTATTTACCCGAGAAGAAGAAGAAGAAGAAGGCAGCGGATGACTGGTGTGAGATCAGCGGGAGCTCACACGATCACTGGGATGTAGTGAAATCTGTGCTTTCAGTAAGTAGTCTTCGATCTGTCTGTCATACAGTTTACACACCCACAGTCCTGGTTTGTTTTGTTAGAGCTGCAAAACGCTCTTTCATTACGTACGTCTCTCTTGATCTGACTATCCCTCCCACTCAGATACTGTTTACATGGTCCAGTCAGTGACGGAAGGAGCACTCAAATCTTTCACTTAAACATAAGTAATGGTATAATGGATTAAAAAAAAATTTCTTAACAAGTAAAGATCCTGCATTAAAATTTGACTTTAGTCTTTAGTGGGAACAAAGTATGGAACGATACAATAAACGAACAGTGGCTCTTCCATCAGTGACACCTGTGTGAAGTGTAGGCCACATCAGCATCCAGGAGGGATGATGAGTACAGGTAACACAAGGAGTTAAATTGATTTGTTTTGAACTAAATATGTGCCCAGCAGTTTCTAATCCAGCCTGCCTGCCAATGGCAGCCACACACAGATATTTGAGAGGTAAAAGTGCATCTATTAGGGGGGTGACCTGTGCAAAGTGATGCTGTGATGCTCCTCATCTGACCCCTTAATTCTCTGACAGGAGGAGGCACACCCCCAACCTCTCACTGAAGAACTGGCAACACCAGTTGAACACTCCTCCTCCACATCCAGCCTGTCCATCCCCAGGCCTGGATCTAGGCATATGAGCTTAGAGGTAGATTCATCATCCGAGGTCTCATCAGGGAGGGGCCGTAGGTCATTCATTGGGCTCTCTGATAAGGAGCTCATAAAGTGTGCTTTCTCTTACCCCCAGACTGAAGGAGCCACAGAGAGCCCGGGGATCAACGGTGAGCACTTTTACCCACTTTGAAAGAGTTGTGAGTTAAATATTTAAATATATACCATATATATTTTATAAATAAAGGTTTTGTGTCAGGTTTTAATCAATGTTTATTCCATTTTATCAGATAAGGTGGAATCAAATGCAAACAATTCCTTGAAGTACGTCCCTGGAAAGGCACGATCCCACCACTTGCAAATGATGATGTCCAAAGACGAGCTGGAGGAGGAGCAGAGGTCAGTAAAATATGAATACAACTTCCTGATAAGACACTCTTTATAAAGGGTTTATAAGCCATCAATAAGAACAACTAATTATTTCTTTATTTCTTCAGCAAGACTCAGTGGAGAGTTCTCCTTAGTGAATTGAAGAACTACTAAGAAAGTCATGCAAAGTGTCGTGCTGGAGGAGGATTTTCCACAACCTGGAAAACCCAATAGTTGTTGTTATTAATGGATTATATCTGATTCATAAAGATTAATTGCAGCTACTAAACTCATTATAAAAAGTGCCTTATTAAAAAGTAGTACCCAAATATGTCACAATATATTAAATTCCCAGGGGTTGAACACCTAAACCTGTGCTTGCCCCCCCCTAATCCTCCAAAACAGAACAGAAGATGCTTGGGCAAAGATTTACTGAAAATCAAATCTTTTCATGAATTCCTATGAAGTTCCCTTGTTTCCACATGTATGTTCTGTGTTCTGTCCAATGTCGACTCCTCGTCTTCCTCCCTCTAGCCTCCCCTACGCTGTCTTCACGTGTATCTGTGTTGTTGGCATTTCAGTCCGAGCCTTCCACGATTAGCTGCTGTATCACCCCTCGGCTTTAGGCGAGACTGAGTAAGGCGAGATTGAGTCTCTGCCAGGCATTAGCTGAAGGATGAATGACACGAGACTCAAAAGAGTTTGGTGGCTGATGCTTTAAAACAAATAAGGAACAGCGGAGTGATTCAGCCCTATCCTCTCTGTAATGTATTTGCATACCCTGCTCTTATCATTGCAGAATACACTCGAACACAGACTTTAACTGTCTGTAAGCCTGAAAAAGGAGCAAATACATGGTAAAGTATGAGTTATTCTCACCCGTTTGTCCCAGGGGAGTCACTTTCTGGCCATTGTATGAAAACCACTTCAGTGCTGTTTTTTTCAGGCCAATTTGCTTTTACAGTTTTGGCCTCATCTGCTCTTTATCCTCAAGTGGCCATGAAGCGACCAATGTAACCGTGCAGTGCTGCTTACCTGATCCCACTTACCCACCACCCGCTGTCGCATTATTCCACATTAGATGTGTGATTCTCAGGTGTCACAGCAGGTGTTGATTGTGTCTCCAGTCGTCACCTCTGACAGATAAGTGTTAGTTAATCCTCTGAGGACTCACCGCTGCTCAGCCACAAGGAGGAGTTATTGTAACGCAACACTGGGACCTGCTGCTGACAAAGCAGTAGCTTTAGCTATTCAGTAACATATGAATAGAGGAAGTGAAGGGACAGTAAAAGGTTTATGCTTTGAGAAGAAACATATATAGCTATTCAATATTAAACATTTAATTCTGGTCATGCAGCTCATCTTTATGAGCATTTTTATTCGGCATTGCTTGTCTTTGTTTCTCTGCACAGATGTGAATTATTGACTTTTACATGTTGTCTCTGAGTTGATCAAAGGTCTCCCTTCGTTATGTCTGTCCTCTTGTATCTCCCTTGTGTTTTAACATCATTATTATTTACACACACATATAGCATATATAGCATATAGCTGTCAGTACGAATTATACTTCATAAATGTTGTGAAATTTGTACAAGTGATAAAGAGAGTTTAGGATTTTTACCTATCAATATTACTTTAGTTCTTGTTTTTCCAGGGTGCAACGGGAGCAGCTGGCTGCCATCTTCCAGCTGCTACACGATAACAAGGAGACGTTTGGGGAGGTGTCGGAGGGAGACATGGAGGAGCAGCTCAGACTCTACTCCATCTGAGACTCCTCTCTGACTCAGCTCTTTGCCTTGCCATCCACCCTCTGACTGCGCTCTTTTACCTGTGAGCGCGACTGACGGACCTCTTCAACAGAGCTACACAATACACTCAACAGCTACTCTCAATTGTGTTCCTTTTTTTTGTTTGTTTCTTGTGGGTTTTTTTGTTTTTTGTTGTTTTTGCTTCCATCCCCTGTCATTCAAACTGCAGTCCACATGAAGACCAAAGGAAACACCAGCCCAGAGCAGGACTTTATAACTACCAAATTGCAAATAAGGACCAAAAGAGATAAAAGACTATCATTATGTCTATTAGTTTTGTATTATAATAAAAATGTTAATTTATTACAAAACTTTTTTTAAAAAACTCAACTTTATCTTCACTTAACTTCTGTAACAGGTGTAAACCCCTGCAAGTTATTGCTGCATAACTTCCACTCTGTTGTGCAATAAACCACTTTATGTACTATTGTGAATGTGCGTGACTGGTTCCTGGTCTATGATAGATCTCTGTAACAGGAAACTGAGTGGTAGCCCTGCCCATTCAACCTCAGTGACAAGGTGTGAAATATTCTTGGGTGGCTTTCCCACCTGGGTACAAATATAAGAGGGAAAACAAACACTCATCTGTGTCTAATTGAACAGCAAAGACTCCAAATTAGAGGGATGGCAGTCCAAACCCACAGGATTTATTTTGGGCTGCTTGTGATGTCGGTCAGCATCTTACTATTGATCTTATCATGGGACTATTTATCTCTGAAACGCATCAGGTAAGTTGTATTTGTATTTTATCCATAGAGAAACATGAAAGATAAAGAAGGGAGTGTTTTAATCTGTTATCATTTGTTGGAAATTAGTTGCAGAAATGTGTAGCAGCACATCTCCAGGTCCAGTACTTTTTTATTAATTATTAATTACTTTTAATAAAGTGTCTTGCTAACTCTTATATGTTGCATCTATTGCTCTTTTGTCAAATTTCCACTTCAGCTGGACTAATTTCTTAAGAAAACAGACCGGTCAAGAGAGATTGTTTGATAGTGACGTTACATTATGGGTTGAGAGGGGAATCTCGACTCTACCGCCCGCTGTGTCTAACGCAAAACAAGCAAAAGTTGCAGTTTCCACAACAACTAAACGAGTGACAAAGCTAAAAACGGATCAAATGAAAACCTCTGCACGTGGAGCTGTGGCTGAGACCCCCATGCCGGTCCTCTCCAAAAAATCCTTCAAAAAACTTCCTCAGTGGGACTTTGAGGATGTCTATAACCAGGATGCCCCACCCCGACAGACAGTAAGCATGCCATGATAAGATGACAGCATGAATATAATAACTTTTCAGGACTGAGTAAACATGGCTGATGTTTGTTCAAATGTGTGTTTTTGGTGTGACCAACATGAGTATCTATTTGTTTTTCCTTTTACCGCTTGCGCAGTATCACTGCCTTTAACATTTTATCCTATATTTTCAGACCTGTGCCCAGTCTGTGCGAAACTCTGAAGATGAGAGCTTCAAGAAGGCTTTCCTCCCCAACATGCGTTTGTTCATTCACAAAGACAATATCAACATGAGCGAGTGGAACCGACTTTCACATTTTAACAATCCCTTTGGTTTTATGGAGTTCAAGTACGACGGTAAGTGTTTGCATGTGTCTGACAATTCACAATAAAGTACACAAAAATGTGAGTAGCTGCTGAGTAATAGGTGAGCAAAGAATTAATCATTAGTGACGAGCTCCTGAATAACTCCCAGCTGAGGACTATATACAGTAGATAACATCGAGTTACTGCTGCTGTGGCTGGTAAAGCCAAAAAGAAATTCGTGCTGTCTGCTGGTAATGACGTCACAAACACAAGAGTTTAAAATTTCATGCGTCCTGTTTGAAATAAACTTCTGTAACCCTTGAATCCACTGTGTAATTGTAGCCACTTTTAAATATCAACACTTTGGTACTAACTTGGGATTGTCACTACAGCAACATGACACATAGTTAAATAATCAGTTAATCCATCAACACAATTTTTCATTATTATCATTTGATAATTTATTGTTTAAAGCTGCATTAATAGATATGTTGACTTGGAGGGAGCAAAATAAACTGAAATTAACTATGGCGAACATGTTAGCATACAGTTAAGCAAATACTGTCATTCATTTGGAGTCATGTTTCTTTCAAATTCATGTATTCAAGTTCAATATTCACTGTTTGTTTGTTTGTTTTTGTTTAGTTTAGTTTTTTTTTTGCTTTGTTTTTGGTCTCTACCATCTCCTGAGAAAAATATAGCTCTTTAGCTGCTTATTGCTCCACTAGTAAATGAACCAGCCAATCTAACTGTGTCTGTCTGCTGTATTGGTGATGAGCAGACTGTAAACAGCTGCCTGTGGCCAAAAACTCACAATAAAGCTCTGTAAAGACGAGGGAAGCTGCAGATACTGGTGATTATTCTCTGTAGGTTCATCACCACGAGTAACCCCTGATGTATTGTTCATTATAGCCACTTAAAATATAACACATGAGCTAACACTTGCATGCAAACACCTAACAAGCTTGGCAGTTCGTCAGTTTAAAACACAGTATGTATTTCTTGGTTTGCAGACGTGATGGCTTCAGTGCGGTTGATCCCAAAGCCAAAAGAGCCTCTCCTCTCTCCAAAGGCTGGCAGTGGTGGCTGTATACGCTGTGCTGTGGTGGGCACCGCGGGGATCCTTAATGGCTCTAAAATGGGGAAAGAAATAGATTCACACGATTACGTTTTTCGGTAAGAAAGAGGGAGTGAACAAACCTGGCGATTTTGTTTGTTATAGTCCCCACCACCCAGGACTTCATCTACTGTGAGCTTAAATTGGGTTTTTTTAAACACAGGACCATAAAGGAGTGGTTCAATTTTTTTGTCAGTCTAGCAGACTTTAATCAGCCATTGTGTAGACCCATGCAGTAGCATTTGTAAATTCGTGTGATTTCTGTGACACATAACGGCTGATTAAAACCAACTCAACCCACTAAGAGCATCAGTCATGGTTGTCAGAGCTACATAGAGTTTGTTCAGTCAACATGGGAGCAGCTCCAGGATGCTTGAATGATTTATTTTGTTGAGAAAAAATATTTTTGCTTTATGAGGTTATCTTGCTAGAAAATACAGCATTTGGATGTGTTTGTGCGGCAGGATGAATGGCGCAATCATCAAGGGTTACGAGGAGGATGTAGGGAACAAAACATCAGTGTACGTCCACACAGCTCACTCCATCACTACATCGATGTATTTGCTCAAGAAGTATGGATACAGCTCTGTCCCTAACGATGAGGTACTGAAACTCAAACGACAATGGTGTAATGTTGTGATGGTTTAATTTCTCCACACATACTCACTGATCAGTTTTGGCAGGGTATAAAGTATGTGCTGATTCCTGAGGGGATGAGGGATTTCAATTGGCTCCAGGGTCTTCTGAAAGGAGAGAGGATTGCTGCTGGCCCCTACCATAACAAGCGGTGAGTATCAACTCTGTATATATTCTCTGTAGGCCTGGATACTATACAAACACACACAAACACAAAAGCATGCATACTGTACACCCACTGCTACAATATAGCAGGCCTGAAAAACGTGTCTCCATGTTGGTTCAAAGTCAAATATCCAATAGAAGTGAAATTTTATTTTTACTTATGATTTACTATATTGACTGACACAGTTAGTACAATTTATGGAGGTTACAAGTCATATTAAACATTCACAAGATATACTAAGTGCATCTTTGTGTTACATGCAGAATGTCACAAAACTCCCTTCCAAAATCAGGCATTTTAGAAGCAAGAACCACACAATATACAAAGATAAACCTCATATTTGGACCTTGTATTTGCATTTTGCGTTTGGTTCAATTCAAGATGGTAGTTAAGAAGAGCTGTTATACGTTGTTGGAAATCAAATGATTTGTGAGATAAAATACGGTAGGCAAACACAATGAAACATTACACACAGGCTGCATGATTTAATGTTTGTGATCATACTATAGTTATTTATCACTCCACACCTTCATGTCCATAGTTACACCAGTGGCACATTTCAGACTCAATAGTGTGATGTAGGGAACAAAACACTGGTGTACATTTACACAGGCCACTCCATCACACCATCACTGTATTTGCTCAAGAAGTACAGATACAACTCTGTCTTTAACCAGGTTCTGAATCTCAAGCAACTAGTGACATTTACAGTTAGACATCTGTTCAACATTAACAGCAGCTGATTTATTTCTCAATCACCCAGAACAACTTTATTTGAGATGTGTTGCCTAAAGCTCCAGCATATGGTATAGTAACAAAGCCCATTTTCATCATGTCATTCTTTAATAATCACTGTAGACTTTTGTATTTTTACCCTCCAGGCCGAGGACGTACTATGCTGGGCAGTACAATGAGAGCCGTTTCTATGTTCTGCACCAGGACTTTCTCAGATATGTGCGAAACAGGTCAAACTCATTTCACAATCCTACCCAAACTTTTTACTTGTTATGGTTGACTCTAATAATGGCCTAATTGGCCTAATTGTTTAATTGTTTAGCAGATAAACTTTGAGAACAGGTAAAGCAAGCATTCAAACAACTGGTGAAACAGACATATACAGTTGTGTATCATCAGCGTAAAGCAATATCTTACATTATGATGACTAACAATATTATCCAGAGCAATGAAGATTATTGAATAGGATGAAACGTGCTTCAGTGAGCAATAGACTAAATCAGCAATAGAAAAACCTGACAAGTATAGTAGATGCTTCGACCTATTTCTCAAGTGTTTTGATTGAAATGCTATGATAAACTATCAAAATCAGTGCTTAAACAGAATGAGGACAGCCACATTATTAGGAAGAAGAGAAATTATCAGGTCATTTACAACCTTCTACAAAGAAGCCTCAACTTTATGGTCATTTTGGAGGTTGCATTTTGTCTTTTCTTATAGATACAAAACATATTTTTAATGTACTATGTTCATTTGGTACTTAATTATTGCCTACAGGTTTTTAAAGTCTCCTAATCTGAATGCTTCGTTCTGGGCAATAGTCAGACCAACCAATGGGGCATTCACTGTCTTCCTGGCTCTACACACCTGTGACACAGTAAGTTAATATTATTTAAACATCTTGAAACTTGACATGAATAGTTTGACATTTTGGGAACTTCACTTATTAGCTTTCTTGCTCAGGGTTAGATGTGTAAATGGATACCATTCTCATATCCGTCCGTTAAATATGCATCAACATGTTACATATTGTTTGTTTAATCCATGCAAAAATTTAAGTATGGAAAACAATTTGTGGCTTTACAGGTATGTGGGGACTATATTTCTGAAATAGTTGTGTTTACACGTCGGTTTTTGAGCTGTAATGTGTTTATTAGTGAGCTTAGCTACCAGGTTGCTGGCTGTAGATTCCAATGTATGGACCAACAGGAGATTATAGCTTCATTTAAATACCTGAGTATCCCGACCAGTCAGTCAGAAGAAGCCTCTAGGTTGAGATGCGAAACATCGTCAAGAACTGTATCTACAACCAAATCCAGTTTCCCTCGATATAACTCTTCTCGGATAACTCTTCTTTGGTGTGATTATTCTCTAACTCTTCCTGTTCTCAGGTAAGTTTGTATGGATTCATGACTGAGGACTACAAGAAATATTCCAACTACTATGTGGAAAAACATGTTAAAACCCATGTTGTCTTCTACGCAAACCACGACTACATCCTGGAGATGAAGACATGGAAAAAACTACATGACAATAAGATAATAAGACTATATCAAAGAGCAGACTCAGACACAGGGACAGAAAAGCAGAAGTAACACTGATACACTGACGATGGCAGCAATGGCATCAAGAATAGAGTTCATTTTAATTAATGATTTTTTTTTTTTTTAGTTGTACTGTTTACCCTCCTTGGAAAAAGGTTGTTTTACTATGAGTGTAAATCACACCCGTTGACACAATGTGTGACTTTTTACATAGTACTGTCTGGATTAAGTGTGTGATAAAAAGGGGAATTTTTTAAATCCTGGTCCGACAGAGAGAGGTAAAAAAAAACAACCCAATGTTTTGCAACAGGCCAAATTACAGGAAAACTGATATCAATTTATATGTATTCTACACTCAATGATATAAATGGGGGGGACAAAATACTAATAGGATCTATACTCTGTTTAACCTAACAGAACCACAGACAGCACCTCAGGGATGTTTGTTAGGATAGGAGAAGGGAAGTTGTATTAGACTGCTAGTTTGCACTTATGAGTCATTCAGTGGAATCGAAATAACAAGATAAAAGCATCAAGTAATAGCTAATCTTTTATGATCATAATGCAGAGGGGAAAACCTGATAAACAAGTCCTGCTGAGTGCTATCTTTTAAATCTATTATTCACAATGTTTTTTATTTGTTAACATTGATTTTTTTTTTATTTCCTTTGGATTGTCCATGGAACATAACATAGTCTCTTATTTTTTAACTTTTTAACTTTTTTATTTTTTTCATGTAAGGTCACTGCCTGTATGTTACTCACAGATGGGCTAGGAGCCAATTAGTAAATACAATTTTACAAGTACTAGTACTAGTTCTGCTCAGAGTCCTGTAAACGATGTCTAAAGCTCTTGGCAAGCGAGCGTCACCACCACCCACTTCCGTCCAGAGAAAACTTTCATATAGCTCCTTTAAGTAAGATTTGTAACAGAATATATCTATATCTATAAAGGGTTGGAGTTTTTCCACCACTAGGAGATACAGAGCCAAAACACTGGGTGTGAATGAACAAACATAGTTAAATGTGCCAAAAAGAAACCAGTTTTTATATGCTGACGTGTCAGTGATGCACCAAGTACAGCAAAATGACGATCTTCTCTGTTATTCTTATTACTGTACTGTTTTCAGTGTTTGTTATTGTATGGTTGACTGGTTTTAACATGTGATATGGGACCAGGTTAGGCTGGTTTGCTTCTTTGTTGAAGAGGTGATGGAAAATACATTTTATGTGAAGATGGGAAGTCTGAGGAAGAGCAGGGTGCTCAAAACCTCAGTCAGCTGAAGTAATATCTGATTTATTTAATGCATTGGGGATGGTTTATGGATTTTTTGTATTGCATTGTGTATTTTTTTGTTCAATTCATGGATGTCTCTAAATAAATTATACTGTGTATTGCTGCATGCAGCTAAAAATTATTTTCACTATCAATCAATCTGCTATCAATCAATCTTGATTAATCAATAAATCACTTTACCAATAAGATGTTTTTCTTTCTTAAATTTGCCTGTTTTGTCAAACCAACTGTCCAAATAATAACAAGCAGCTCACATTTAAAACCAGAGAACATTTAGCGTCTCTATTTGCAAAATGACACAATACAGGCTAATAATCTGCTGATATGTTAATATTTCTTCCAACGCTTGTTGCATTTCTGGTTTCAGAGTAACTAACTTCTTTGCTTTTTAAAGATCCCACTCTTTTTTTTTTACATAAGTTGTAAAAACACTAAAACTAATATTTTCGACAACCACTTCATTTTTGTGGTATTGTAACAGTTGGTGTCAAGGCATGATAAAACAAATTATGAGAAAGCTATGCAACACTTGTCCTTTAATTAACAGTGTGTACATGCCATGTTTTTGATAAACAGAATGGTATGTAATGCAGCAGCTGTACTAAAAAGGTGCTGTAATAATGTAAGAAAACAGAGGTAGAAACCAAACTGCAGTGACTGCAGTCCAGCTGGTTAAGGTTAGCTGGCAAGATAACTGAAGATTTCCTGTTTCCTGGAATTGAAAGTATACAATGTTTTAGTATTTTGTTTTTTTATGCCATATATATAAGATAATAGCTAATCTTTTATGATCATAATGCAGAGGGGAAAACCTGATAAACAAGTCCTGCTGAGTGCTATCTTTTAAATCTATTATTCACAATGTTTTTTATTTGTTAACATTGATTTTTTTTTTATTTCCTTTGGATTGTCCATGGAACATAACATAGTCTCTTATTTTTTTAACTTTTTAACTTTTTTATTTTTTTTTATGTAAGGTCACTGCCTGTATGTTACTCACAGATGGGCTAGGAGCCAATTAGTAAATACAATTTTACAAGTACTAGTACTAGTTCTGCTCAGAGTCCTGTATACGATGTCTAAAGCTCTTGGCAAGCGAGCGTCACCACCACCCACTTCCGTCCAGAGAAAACTTTCATATAGCTCCTTTAAGTAAGATTTGTAACAGAATATATCTATATCTATAAAGGGTTGGAGTTTTTCCACCACTAGGAGATACAGAGCCAAAACACTGGGTGTGAATGAACACACATAGTTAAATGTGCCAAAAAGAAACCAGTTTTTATATGCTGACGTGTCAGTGATGCACCAAGTACAGCAAAATGACGATCTTCTCTGTACTGTACTGTACTGTACTGTACTGTACTGTACTGTACTGTACTGTACTGTACTGTACTGTACTGTACTGTTTTCAGTGTTTGTTATTGTATGGTTGACTGGTTTGGTGGAACATGTGATATGGGACCAGGTTAGGCTGGTTTGCTTCTTTGTTTAAGAGATCATGGAAAATAAATTTTATGTGAAGATGGGAACAAAGGAAATGATGACCATGTCATTCCAGTCTGTAGTATTCCCCTTTTACCCTGTTTCAAACTATAAATATCATCACTCAATCCACTTCATAACATCTAAATTCATGCAGGGATTTATCATATCCATTTTCCAATCAAAATTAAAAGGTGTTTTTGCAATTAGGTCAATTATTATAAAATAATTCTGATTAAAATGCAATTTCCCACATGGGAACATCTCAGCACTATCAAAATGACATTTCTCTAATTCTAATGATTTTTGAACATTTAATTCCTGTCTTATTGCCTTTGGTCTGTTTTTGCAGTGAATCTGACATGTTTAACCTATGGAAAATACATTTTATGTGAAGATGGGAAGTCTGAGGAAGAGCAGGGTGCTCAAAACCTCAGTCAGCTGAAGTAATATCTATGATATTTATTTAATGCATTGGGGGTGGTTTATGGATTTTTGTATATCATTGTGTATATTGTATTGTGTGTATTGTTTATACTGTCTATTGCTGAATGCAGCTAAAACCTTTTTTTATTATCAATCAATCAGCTAATTGCGATTACTGAGGAAAGAATTAAAGATGTGGTCAGGGATTGTGTTTTAGCATTAAAGCTGAAGATGTTTACTGTAAGAAATATAAGAATATTGACATTGCGCTTTCTTCTTGCAAAATATTGTACCATTTTAAGTTTTAAGTTAAGCCTTCATATTATGGGTCACAAGGTTGGGTTGAACTCACTTTTTCAGAGATTTCCCTTAAATTTATTATAACAAACAGCACCACCTGCCGACCTGTTAGAGGTACGACTACAAAAACATTTGCCTCCTTTTTAATTAGTGGATGAATTTATATATATGAGGGGATAAAACCAAATGCGATGTACAATGTACAAATCCCTAAATTGTCAACACATGGAAACTATGTAAATGTGGAGCTTCTTACTCTATTCAGTCTGTGCCTTTATTTAAATCCCTCAGCAACATATTCTTTTGTGCAAAGCCTTTTCTTATGTGGCCTGGTTGCACACCTCTGAAAATAAAAAGAATGAATGAAGTGAAGTGAAGTTCTTTTACTATAAACATTTTATTTTTGCTCTGTATTAACAAAACATTGTATTATAATGTACAATGTACAGATTACAAAACAATGGGCCCCTGGGCACAGATATATAAAAGGCGCCACCCCTCCTTCATAACAAGATACACGATTAAGAACTCTAAAGTCTAAAGATGCCTCCTACAAAGAAAGAGATAAAACCAAAGCACCGGCTCCATCAGTGTCATTTGTGGGCTGCCCCTCAAGGCTGAATTTCTTTTGCAGTGCAACCATAGATCTGGCTTTACCACGATGGACAGTACGACAAGCTGCTTAAGGGTTGCAGTTTGACTTGGAACTGGCCTTTGTTCTTCACTAGGGGGTGTTATTATTAGTGACCAGCTATAGTGAAGCATGATAACGTCCGCTAACATAGTGTTTCCTACATTAGCATCACGCGGGCTAACGGTTGTGGCTGGATTGTTTTTTGTTGGTTCACTTCAGGCAGGATAACGTCATCCAGTCGTGCTTCTTGTTGTGTGTTGAGTGGTTACTTTCACTGGGAAACTGTTTTGCTGACTGAGAACATGAAGGGGGCGGCGGTGTGCAAACAAGCCGGAGATGTGACCTTTGAATTAGCTGTTGATGCTGGTGGTCTAGTGCCAAATCTAGTGGCAATGTAATAATCTAATGGCATAAAATCATGTATTGTAAGTACATTTCCTGATTATACTTGTACTCGCGCGCCACAATGCACTTTTACTTGTAGTATTTTTGCAGTGTGATATTGATTTTGCTTAAGAGAAGGATCAGAATACTCCGTCCACCAATATTTTTATATGACCATCGTAGAATATCATTTTTGCTCTAAGCAGTTGTAGCTTAATTAATGAAGGAGCCCCAACACCACATTAATTAGTTTTACTGTTATTTCCTATTTTACTTAAAGCACTCCAGCAGTAGTGGTGAGTTGTTAGTTGTGTGAGCTGTTTATAGCGGCTCTTACCACAGGGGGTCGTTGTCCTGCATGTTAATTTGCAGCACTGTTTCCTGAAGTGTGTGTTGCGTGTGTGTCAGCCGTTACACTAAGAGACATAATTTATTTCAATACAAGTTTTCCTCGCTGACTTGGGTTTTGCAGCTGCTATGCGAATTCAGATTACAATTTAAGAGAAGATTCAGATTCATTTTACACATAAAAGGGTTCAGAAAAAGCTCAGAGCCTTAAAACTAAAGCCCTCCTCTCCCATCATGCCTTGCGTCACAACGTGAAACAGAGCAAATGTTACGATGTATATGTACAACATGTATAAATATCAGTTTTAAGTTTCACATTTAACCAGTGCAAAATCAATATTCACTAGCACAACTGCATTCATGAAAACTTTTTGTTCGTTTCATTATTTATCACGCAGCGACATTAACAACACACCAGCAGTGAAGTGAGCGTCCTCTCTAATGGACTCAGCCTGTTCTTGCTGCTGAAGTTTAGATCACTCTTGTTTCTCTTCAGATCGTATAAATCTTTCGCCTTTTACTAAAGATTTCCGTGGAGAGGATCAATAAGAGTTCAATTCAATTTTTTGATGCCCTGCTGAAAAGCGGGGCTTTCTAATGATGTGCAAAATATTAAGTTAAATAAAAGATTTCCAGGCTGAGACAACTACACGAAGTACGTCATCCTGTTGTATGTGTTACTCAGTCTTCTCTGTGTCGGTATATAGGAGAGGTTTCATCGCCTTTATCTTGCAGTAAACTATTTCAGTGTCAAACACAGGATAAAGGATGTATAGGATTGCCGCGCAGCATTTAAATTCTTCAATGAAATGAATTAAATCATCATTTCCTACAGACTGCTGGTGTTTTGTGTTTGTATGTCCCTTGAAAATGAGCTGATGCCTCTTAGGGGCTATTCGAGATAAATAAATAGTCCGCTTATTATTTGTATTTGTAACAGTGTGAATTATAGTTTTTCTCACTTAGTTCCGGTTTAGTAGACGTTCATCTAAATGTCAGTACTTCACTCGTCTTCAGCAGCCTGAGTTTTAGGTGTGTGTGTGTGTGTGTGTGTGTGTGTGTGTGTGTGTGTGTGTGTGTGTGTGTGTGTGTGTGTGTGTAAGGGAGAGAGAAGGGGGCGGATATTTCCTAAGTTTAATACACGATTTATTTTAAAGCGGGGACATTAACTCTGTGGGAAATAATACATTTGACATGCAGTACTGCGCCTCAATATAGGGATTAATAGAATTCACGTTATAACGGAGACAATTTACCAAAAATGTATTTCTGGTAAAAACCCAATCCCATCATGCTTTGCGCGATAGCCTGAAAGGTTAACCAATGCTAAATAAACGTAAGGTTTTTACATTAGACCGCCACATTACTAGTTTCTATGTGTGTTTCTTTATTTACACATTACGTGGCATATATTTTTATGTAACTGTTTCTGCATGAACCAGGACTTAAAACGGTGTGGTCGCCCAACCGGTCGTTCTGTGGTTCCTCCTGAAGGCAGTACTCTTGTTTTTCTTCAGATCGTATAAATCTTTCGCCTTTTACTAAAGATTTCCGTGGAGAGGAACAATAAGAGTTTCACTCAATTTTTTGATGCTCTGCTTCACGCGGAGCTTCCTCATCATGTAGAAAAGCAATGAAACTACAAACACCGTTTATTCTATTTTGCCATGTGTGTCGGTTCGTGTGGTTGTCTGACGTCATGCAAACGTAAGCAGCGAGAACTTCACGAGATTAACGCAGCCACGAGATCTCATGACCGGTAGTGTAAGTGCCAGGGCCCCAGCTATGGAGGAGGGCTCTTACCATGATAAGCAATTAGTACTGTTGGCTGAATTAATGGTTTCACAGTTGATTTTTTTATCCAGACAGATAGATGGAGTTTTCTGCCTGGAAGCAGAGTCTCATTGCTTTAATATTTTATGTAACATATTTTATGTAACATGGCTAGCTCGCTAATATAAAAGGTAGCTTGCTGATAAATGTGTGTGAATAATGTGTAAACAAATGTGAATAATCTACTTCGTTTTTAGCTCCAGTGCTTTTATTTCTGACACTTAAAGAAAATGTTTTTGATAATACTTCTGTACTTTTACTTAGGCAATTCTGAAAGCAGGATTTACCTGTAACAGTATTTTCGTGATGTGGTATCACTACTCTTAAAGGGTTAGGGTTAGAAAGCATCTGAATACGCCCTCCACCACTGCGGGTATGTGATGTCATTTTGCTATTCAAGATTTCATAACGCACCTAATTTCTTTTCCAGCTTGTTTCCCTGTATCACGTTATTAACTGTTGTGACCATTAAGTGACCCCCATCCCTGCTAGTTTTAATGAACATTAGACCCATGTCTACGGACTGCTCCTTTAAAGTCAGAGGGAACATTACAGGATTATTACAGTTATATTTCTTGCAACACCAACATGGACTACACACATGCGCTCGCACGAACGCACGCGCGCACACGCACACGCACACACGCGCACACACACACACACACACACACACACACACACACACACACACACACACACAGTGTTGTCCCAGAGGAACATGATGAGCGCCCAGGCCATTAACAGATGCAGTAAGCCCTTTAAGTATGAATCCCTGCCCTTCCTCCCCGGTTCATCCCTCAGCTCCTCCCGGTTAAAACGTGACACACATCAGTTGTGTGACAGGTCACGTGATGGCCGTAGCGTTGATCCGGAAGGAGGGAGGGAGTGAGGAAGAGGAGGAGGAGGAGGAGGAGAAGGAGGAGGAGGAGGAGGAGGCGGTGGAGGAGGGGGCGGCTGATGTTGCCGAGAAACTGCGTCAGGTCAGCCGGAGACAGCCTGAATCATGCAGGAAGTTCTCCGCATAAGCTTCAAAATAAAGCTCAGAACAAAAGAAAAACGGTGCTCAGCTTTGTCCTTAGTTTGCTTCTCAATAATTTGACTCATTGTCTTTTATATTTAACATGTTAGTTTTCATGAAGGATTATATTTGAGTCACAGATATAAACCACTGTTTTCCTACAAAATGAAAATAACAAATTTGAAAAACCCAGCAGGAAGTCTTATTACTTTAGACCTCTCCAAAATCCTTAAACCTGCATTAATTAACAGGTTTGTATGAAATAACTTATAAAGGAAGATTATATGACTGCACTGACAGTGAGTCATTAACCAACTCCATATTATTTTTGTTCTTCCTTGTTTAGCTCTTTGTTTCAGTCTTAAAAGTCTCAGCACTGTTCCTTGAAAAGCCTCAGTGGGCCGCCTTCTGCTTTTAATATATCCATTGTCTGCACAAATAACTGAATCAAAACACATGCATCTGTTGTCGTTATTCATGTCAGCAGTACTGCAGTGTTCAAAAAGCATTTCACTCTGCATATTTCAGCCTCTTTTCTCAAAATACTTTAATTACAAAGTGAATCTTTCACTGTGAAGTTATACAACATTATTTCCTTCCATAAAGCTTAAAAAAACTTGAGGTCACAATCCATATGTATAAAAAAAGGAGCATTTAAAAACAAGATTAAAACCTGCTATCACCCTCAAATTGATCGACTTGTCAAATATTAGGAGTAATATTACATAATGACTCTGAGTCTGAGTTATTAAACTTTTCTGACTTCCTGAGGATTTATTTGCATCAGTAATGTTTGTGAACACAATAGTAAAACTTTGTGAGTAAACTCATCATTTTTTAAAGAGTATTTAATGAGAAACATTGTACAATACAACCATCTAAAAATTCTATAACACTTATGTCCATAAAACATCCTTAGTGCTGCAAATATCTACCGATCCACTTTATGAGTCCAGTCTGTCTGACATCCACAGTAATATATATGAGAGCCTCTAATATTGTTTATAGTTACATACTATACCGTGTATGTAAAACCATTTAGTCACCCAGCAGTAATAGTTTACTTATAATACCTATAGTAAAGTAATTTTCAATATTGCAGATAAACACACATGTTTAATTCCAGGCTTTTTGATGGCCCTCAACGTGTTGGCATGGAAGAATTACCGAACAGGCCTACAAGGCGCAGGCCCAGGCTGGACCTGAACCTCTGTATGATGTGATCATTAGCAATTCATGTTTGACAGTCACAGGGCTAAAAGACAGTAAAATGATAACAAAGAGACAAAAAACAACCACAAACAGACGCAAACCACCATAAAGATATAGAAAAACATCCACAAAACAACCACACAGAGCACGGGGCCCAACACTCGCCCTTATAACTGAGTATTTTTACAATGTGATATAGATACTTTTACTTTACTAAAAGATCCGAGTGCTTCTTTCAACACTATCTATCTGTCTGTCTATGACCACTGTATGTGCTTTCAAGCACGGTATTTTATTTTGAAAACCGTAACCGGATGTCCGGTATTGTACTGTGTTTCTTGACTCTGGTTTGGAGACCAGTCCAGCTCGCCTGCATTCCTCCTCTCTCCAAAGCCTGACCGATAGAGACAGAGAAAGAAAGGAGGAGGGGGAGAAAACACAAATTATTATTCACAACCGTGTTGGATTTTTATGAACCACGGAGTCGACTCGCACCGGACGCACCGACCAGATCAGGCCACGAAAAAATAACCACGTCAAGACTGCTGCTTTGGACCTATAACACCGATTAAAAAGGCGTGTTTTTCTTTCATAATGACGGGACTTTGCATTGATGTTCCTGTGTAGGTCAGCTATCGAAAAGCAGCTTTGGTGAAACAGCCTACAGCCTTTCCACGGCGGATATCTCCTCTTTTTTTTAATGAGGATTTACAAGATGGCTGATGACAGCTAGCCCTAACAAGGACAGAAAAGCGACGTCCCCTTTAAGATTAGCAGGGTGTATTTTTGTATTTTTTATCAGTTAAATTTACAAATATGGCTGCTTTTAAAAATAATGACTGTAGCCTTCATTAGCAACGACCGTCCTTGTGGGGAAACGGAGCCGATCTAGTGTTTATCTGTACCTGTGCTGTGGTAGAAAATGGTGAGGTGACGTCTGAGGTAATTTACACGATTTAATCGAGATAAGGAAGTAGATAAATATGTTGTTGGCTAAAGGCTGAGGCGACAATAGGTGAATACGGTGGAGACCGAAGTAAAAAAAAAAGAGAGGCCAGAGCTGAGTACAAATACTAAAGATATTTGATAGATGTGTCGGAGGGGGGAAACCAAAAGGCTCTGCAACAGCAGCCAACATTCCTGCGGATCCTAAAACCCTTTGTTTTGTGCGCAGGAGCCGGACTCGACTATTAAAACGATTAACTATGCAGTAAACAGCCTGGAAATGATGGCCCGGGTATGATTTTCTGTTTAATGAGATTATAAAGCCTTTGTTGTCGACAGAAAACTGGTAGAAAAGAAAAGCCGAGGCCTTGTGTACAGATATGCGAGCTGTGCCACATAGCAGGCGTTATTCATCAAACAGAAATGTCGCTGTTATGTCAGATTGAAGGGCTGGAGGTGCCCGTGTTGTTGATCTGACCTGTGAGACAGTCTTTCTTGTCTTGTATGTATTATTAAATTGCTGGTGGAGGCTCCTCGGATACTTATTTATGATTCAGCGGACAAAAGCATTGCGCTGCGTTGTGATTATTCAGAGAATCAGGCGTCCTTGAGGTCCTGATAAAAACAGATTCAGGTTTTTTTCTTTAAAACAAACAAAAAAAAAGCTCCGTGTGTGTGTGTGTTTGTGTGTGGATAGTAATCAGGGTGTGGACTCGAGCAGTCCTTTCTCATGCTTTTCATGCTTCGTTTGTTGGTCTGAATTGGTCCACAGTCAGTCATAATCCGACGTTGAAGTGAAGCAAGCTCTCAAGGTAAGGGCCTGAGCAGGCAGCAGAAAATGATCAAGTGTCTTTTCATGCAGAGATTTATTCAGCTCATGATCATGTTTAGTAATTGTGTAGATATTTAGTTCTCTGTGCCTTGTTTGCATTTGATGGTTTACCTGTAGCTGACAGGCTTCCTGTAGGCCTATAAACACACAGAAGCTGTAAAGGCAGGCCCTGTGTGTGTGTGTGTGTGTGTGTGTGTGTGTGTGTGTGTACGATTTAGAGGAAATTAAAGCACCGTTTACTGTAATCTGTATAACGTCAGCCCCTGCTGTGTGTGTGTTGAAAACACCCAAGGTGTTGTCATCCTTGCCTGAAGCCTTCTCTGGTCAATTTTCTGGAATTTGCCTTCATGCTGCAGCAATAAGCAATACTCGTCATCTGTCAGGGAGACTCGTCTAATTTGGTCACAAGGGTTGAAATATACAGTCTGATCTTTCAGGACGGCATCGAGTCTGTTTTTATCTTTTTCTCAAGACTCACTTTGAGAGTGTCAGGTTTCCTGTGAGGCCTAGAGGTCTGGAAGAAGTGGAGAACAGTTAGTGTATGCCTGCCTGCACCATGATGGCCTCTGACATGGCTGAGACGTGGAGGAACTGTTTTGAGGAGGAGCTCATCTGCCCCATCTGCCTGCACGTGTTCTCAGATCCCATCCAGCTGCCCTGCAAGCACAACTTCTGCCGGGGCTGCATCAGCGAGGCCTGGGCCAAAGACTCCTCGCTGGCCCGCTGCCCTGAGTGCAATCATGCTTACACGCAGAAGCCCAGCCTGGAGAAGAACCACAAACTCTCCAACATAGTCGAGAAGTACAACGCCCTGAGTGTGGAGAAGGCCACCACGCCGGCGCTGCAGTGCATCCTCTGCCGCCGAGGCCCACCACTCCCCGCAGTGAAAGTCTGCCTTCGCTGCAACGCCCCATGCTGCCAGTCCCACGTTCAGACACACCTGCAGCAGCCGTGCTCAGCCCTGGGGCACCTGTTGGTAGAGGCGGAGGCGGTGAAGGCCTGGACCTGCCCGCAGCATGACGAGTACAGGCTGTATCACTGTGAGGCCGAGCAGACAGCGGTGTGTCAGTACTGCTGCTTCGCCCGCTGCCACCCCAGCCACGGCCACGCGGTCACTGATGTGGAGCTGAGACGCAACGACATTCGAGTAAGAACAATTAAATCTTGTGCACATAAATTAAACACAAACATACTTGTTCATGCACCTCTTGTTTCTGCTCAAGGCATAGTGGCCATACTCTCACAAAGGGGGAGAGACAGCCAGTGGATGTCGGAGATCTTCCAATAGAGCTGAAACCATAGTCGATTACTAAATTATCGTTTTTTTTTTAAAGCAAAAATATCAAAACTTGTCTGGTTCCAGCTTCTCAGATGTGAATATTTCCTCTCTTTCTTCATCCTCTATGATATTAAACTGAATACGTTTATCAAACAAAACAGGACATTTTTACGGACTTCACCTTGGGCCCCAGGAAACTGTGACAGATTTTTCTTCTGTTTACTGACATTTTATAGACTAAACCATTAATTGATCAGTCGGAACGTAATCAGTAATTTAATCAATAATGGAAATAATCATTACTCCCATCCCTATTTGCAAGAATTTGTGATCAATAAGGTACCAAAATGTAGCTCTGTGCATTCACAACAGCGTCACACAAGCCAGTGAGGTAATTTTTCAGCCACTTTGTAGTCGTCAAGCAAACGTCACCAGAACAAAGGACATATTTTAATGTCATTCTTTGACACATTAAAGACACAAAGTGGAGATTTTTTGAGTGCAGAGCTTTCAGGACCTTTTCTCAGTCGTTTATGTATTTGCTTAATCACTTTACTCAGTCAACAACAGAATCCCTCATTTTAAGAAACAATTGCATTTTGAGTGTTTTTAGAGGCTGTGTTCGAGTCTATCTCGTGCATTTTTCAGTTGTGATCCACTCCAGCCTCCGTTCTCATCTGTTGGAATGACAAACAATGCAGTCGAGGGTGGAACAATGAGGGGCCCTCAGAGGGCCTTATCTCCCCAGCACAGGTGCATCCTAGCTCAGGGATCGCCAGTTGTGAAGGGGGGGGTTGGGAGCGGAGTCGAGGGGAAGGGGGATTAAAGTGATTCGTCACTTGATTCTGCGGTCTACTTGGGTTTTTTTTTTTTCATTAACCTCTTCTCTTACTGGGGGTTTGGTGCTCGCAGTCATCATTTCGAGTTTAGTCAGAGAGAGGAAAGTGAAGGCTTTACTGCTGACTGACTCATGCAGTCCACCCAACACCCTGTTTAGGTGTCAACCGTGTCGTGGAAGGGTGCGTTTCCTGTTGGTAATGCTATGACTCAGCTTTATGTATAGTTAATCGGTCACCTGGGGCATAGGAAGGGTTGGGTGGGACCTGGTCTGAATTTAAAAGCTGCATTATCAAAATCCTTCACATCTACAGCTTTTACATCATTATCCATAATCGGGCTGGGCAATAAGTCGAGCCTGATTAATTCTGGATTTTTGACCCTGATGCAGCTATCAGTAATAATCTCAAAAAAAAAAAATCTGATGTGAAATCAGAAAATATTGCTTTTTTGGCATAAACACAAAAGAAAAAGATCTTTTAAATTTTGATATAACAGAATGTGCGACCAACATGTTGACTGGGACATTTTACAGTTGAAAAATAAACAAACTATGTTATGGCAACTAGGGCAGGGTCGATATATCAGCTGATATTAGCTCACCACAGATAAATCTCAGCCAGTAAGTGACAAGAAAATACAGCACAGACCCACAGAGAAGTCCAAGAAAAATGATGTATTCATTCTTTTATCATCAATTAATCTGATTATTATTTCCTTGACTAATTGACTCAATGTCAGAAAATAGGGAAAAATGCTTAGTGTAACTTCCCACAGCCCAAGGTGACGGCCAACAGTCCAACAGTCCAAAGAAAAGCCTAAAATCCTGACGTGTGAAGCTGGTATCAGCAAATGTTGACATTTTTTACTTAAAAAATGACTAAAATGATTATCAAAATAGTTGAAAATTCATTTTTTGGATTGAGCTATTGATCAATCAACTAATTGTTTGTTGAGTTTTGTTTTTAAAGCAACCTTTGGTAATAATAATTATATGCAGATACTGATATATAAGGCAGAAATGTCGGCAGTGCTGATCTGTCAGTCGGGCTCAAGTGATTACCATCTCTTATGGACTTTCAATGGAAATTGTTTCTTCATGACAAAATTCAGCCGTCCAAATCAATGCTTCTGAGGAATTTCTTTTGTTTTTGTTTTGTTGGAAGTAAGTTTTCTCTGATATAACAGGAAGGGGTGCAACTCACAATTAACTTCATTATTGAAACAGCCAAGTGTGAAACACCGTTCCTTGCATTTCACTTTGATAATTTAAAATCTTTCCTTCCATTTGCCACAATGTGATATGGTGCTTGTTTTACAGCCACCTCGTCCACATCCATTATTTGTGTATATGTCACAGATAAGTAAGAGCAAATTGCAGGTTTGAGGTAATTTAGAAATGTTATCACCATATCACAATTACATAGTTTATCCATCAGAGAAAACTGAGTTTATTTTCAATGATAAAATTTGTCTTGGTCATAATGTTAAAAAGAAATCCAAGGATTGTTTGTGAATGTTATGTGTTAATGTTAAAATATTATATTATTATATAGCCTATATATAGATATCCAATTTTTTTAAATTCCCAAATGTCCACATTGTTATCAGCCTCAGATATCCACCATCAGTCGGGCTGTAACATTCACGACCACCATAAGAATAAGTACAGTTTAATGAATTAAAAAAGATCAGTAAACCATATGAGTTGATTGATGAGCGGCTGTTGTGAGGTGATCGTTTACTAACTAAACTGACAACACTTTCCCTGGGGAGCTGTGTGTTTTGATATCAGACAAATAATCTTATTGCACAGTGACATTGATTTAAGTCACATCAACCCAATCCATTAACTTGTTCTAGGTATTAGTCCTCATGGTAGTGATAACTGCTAATGCATCCTCCATGTTGGATGTGATAAAGGAATGTAGAGTTGACCCCCACCTCCACACACACCATCCTCCAGCCACTGCTCTGCTCTTCACTTCCGTCAGCCCCCACCAAATTCACCTCACTCCTCACTCCTCACACCATCCACCAGCCACCCCAGGCAAGGACCGACCTTCCCTCTGGCCCTGCTTTCCTGCTCTGGTGGTTCTGATGGAAAAGACACTGTAGTGAAATGACAGCTAAAGAGCACCCTCCCCTCTTTATACCCCCATTTCCCTCCCTCCCCAAAGGTATCCCATACATTCAGTTGCTCCCCCCTCTGGGAAGCTTCAGTTCCTTCGACCCTGTTTTTCCCTTGGCTTCTGCTCGGAGCCTAACTCAATCAATCAGCACAACCAGGTCACAGTCCTGTGTGTGTATGTGTGTGTGTGTGTGTGTGTGTGTGTGTGTGTGTGTGTGTGTGTGTGAGAGATATCTAGGGCAGTGGTTCCCAACCATGTGCCTCTGCTGGGGCCCAGGAGTATGCAGGTTTTCATTCCTATCAAGCTCTACAGCAGCTGATCACACTGGGAACTAATGATAAAATCAGCTGCTGTTTGGTTGGAATGATTGGATTGTGATGATGATGACGGTGATGATGGTATGCGAACAGGCTTCCAGCCTGTGAAAAACAACTGATTATTGACTTGTGGGATTAATGGCAGATTCAGTTTTTTAAGCCACGCCAGCAGCTGTTGGTTTGCTCACTCCACCGTGTTGGTCCAAAGTGAAATATCTCAACAACTCTTTGATGGATTGTCACACAATGTTGTGCGGACATTCATGCTCCCCAGAGGATGAATCCCACTGACTCTGGTCTTCCCTTGACCTTTCATCCAGCACATCCCTCGAGGTTTATATTTTTGTTTTTGAATGTTTTAAAATGTCTCAGTCTGTTGGATTAATCGCCATGAAATCACTTAATTTTTCATCTAGAGCCATCATCAAATCAGAAGTATACTTTGTCCAATACTTTGCTTCAGAAAGGCAGTAATCATTACTTATCAATTAACTAATCAGTTAATGTATCTAAATTAAATTAATCTGCAAATATTTCAATAATCGTTTCAGGCATTTTACGCGACACATTTTTTAGATCCTTTAAACTAAACTAATAATTAAAGAGCCCTATTTAGATTTACGACCAACTACCTGCACACGCACTGACATCGCCGTCAGCCTGAGCTTTACTTTGGAGCTAATTTTTTTGTGCTAATTAGCAAATGTTAGCATGCAAACACGCTACACTGCAAAATGGTGAACATGGAAAAGTTTCCACCTGCTTGGCCTCAGCATAGTCACTGTGAGTATGTTAGCATGCTAATGTTAGCATTTAGCTCAAGGCGTTGCTGTGACTAAGTGCAGGCTCATAAAGCTTCTACCGTGGCTGTAGACTCTTGGGGTTGTTTATTAAAATCTGTATCGCATTATTTTGCTCTGTACCATCTAATCAGTATGTTTCTCTGTCATTAAATGTCAAGCTAGCATTGCTCATATCTCACATTAAATATTAATCACATGAAGGATTAGCAAATCTGTGTCAATGACATTCCTGCTATCAGACTTACACAACGCAGGGAGCGACATAAAGGATTGTTTTGTTTTTTATTTATCTTGGCCACCAGCTGCAGCCGGATGGGCATCTCCGTTTGGCCCGAATAGCATTTGCTAATGTTCACATGCCATCATCATCCCAAAAATAACAAGTGTTGTTGCCACAACATTGCCACAGCTCACAGAGCAGCCTCGACTCTGTGAATACATGTGCATCTTTTAGAAATGAAGTGTAGGACAGAGGAGAGGAGGTGCACTGAGGGGGGAGCAGAGAGAGCAGAGCTGCTGGAGCTTTTTCTGCCTCTGCATGCCCATTTATCTATCTCTGCTCACTGCCCCCAGCTCCCCCCACATTAGTCCTCACTCACTAAAAACACAAAATAGCTGTTGGTTGCTATGACAGCATCCCCCTCCCTCCTCCCCCGCAGGGGATTGTGTGTTGGATGGAGACTAAATTAGCCAGCTCCCGGATCCTAAGACCTCAGGCATGGGGAGGGGATGCTTGTGGCTAACAGAGGTCACAACTTCACAAAGCTTAAGAGTTTCTGTCTTTCTGTTTCTCATCTCACAGCAAAGCCTGTTGAGACAGCAGGAGCGCGTGGAGGAACGAGTGCAGGAGATCGAAGAACAGCTCTGCAAACTTGACTCTGACAAGTGTGTGGTGGAGGTATGTTTTTTTTTTTTTTTTTTGCGGTGCGCTCTGTGGGTGTAAACGCATCTACACACATTTTCAGAGATTCTACACGGTGTTACATAAGGCAAGATCAATTTTGAGTGGATTGGTGTGTGTGTGTCCGTGTTTTGTTTCCCTACAGGACAGGGTGTGTGAGCTGAAAGAGGAGGTGCGCCTGCAGTACCAGCGGATGCACCAGCTCCTGGAGGAGGATCTCGGTCGGACACTGGAGGCTCTGGACCGGGCTCAGGCTCGGTTCTGCCAGGATAACGCTGCCCAGGTTTTGGCTCTGGGAGAGCAGCGCCACGAGGCTCAGAAGCTGCTGAGCTCCATCCACACGGCCTTCAGTAAGGCAGAGGAACTGAGCTTCATGAAAAACACCAAACCTGTTAAAATCCTCACAGACAGGTGAGAGACAAGTTGTTGTTGCTGGATTCTTAAAATGGACGTTGTACTTTTTTGTCTGAGGTTCTGTGATATGCAGGTGACGCTTCAAGGCAGACATCTTATCTTGTATTTTGCATGTCTCTTGGCACTTCCTACAGGTCTCAGGCATGTGTGGGCAGCAGTCTCCCTCCTTACAAAGTCGGGAATCTAAACTCTAAACTATTCCTTTCTGAAATCTCAAAAAGAGAGAAGAGCTTGAAGAGAACGCTGGAAGGTAAGGATCTCAAACACACTTAATAGGTTTGAAAGCAGGGCATGACAGTCATGAATGTGTTTTTATTTTAATCACCACTTACCGCCTCTTATTTCACACCTTGTCTTTCTCAGCTCCCCTCACCCCTCCCTCGACCTTCCTGCAGTCTGTTCCTGCGTATCCCAGCGGTCAGAGCTCTGGCTCTGGAGCAGAGAAACGGAAACATTCCACTGCCTTTCCAGAGGGAAACGGGAGCGTCGGAAAAACCGCCGCTCCAGGTTTCAAGGACTCCTCCTCCTCTTCGTCATCTTCTTCCTCATCTTTAGCTAAGCAGCCCTACCTGGGCTCTGGCTCGGCCTCCGGAGAAGGCCAGTCCACCAATCAGCAGCCGCTAGGCCCCTGCGGCCCGCCTCACATCAGCGAGAGCGGCGGGACAGGAAGCGGAAGCGGCTCGCTGACTAACCATCATTCAGGCTCCGTGTTCAGCTCCTCGCACTTTGCTCCCGGAGGCAGCAGCTCCTCGCACTCCTCCCAGCAGGCCGTGCTGCCTCAATACGGCGGCCGGAAGATCCTGGTGTGTACAATGGATAACTGCTACTGCTCCGGAGTGCCCTCGGTGTCGGGCCACCGCAGCCATCCCCCGTACCCACGCTCGGGCTCCTTCCCCTGGGTCAGCGCCCAAGACTACCCCCCTCCGCCCGGCCTGGCCTCTGGAGGTCCGTCCATGCAGGGCTTGGCAGTGAGGGACTGGATAGACGCCTCACAGACACACAGACATGCAGATTTCTACGGGCTGTATGGGCAGCCCTCTACAAAGCACTACGTCACCAGCTAACAGAGTAGAGACACACACACACACACACACACTTGGATATAGAGACAGGCACCAAAATAGCACACCTTTACTGACTTATCAACTGGAAAAAACACAATGCAGTTATACTATACACACATTAAAATAAATGTTTATATCCAAACACAGACCTAGAGCATGTACACACATTCGGGGGCAGGGTTGATCTCTTTGTGTTTTTATTTTCTTCCTCTCTTTATTTTCAGTCAGTGTTTCATGTAGTGTATTATACGTAAAATGCATAAACAGCCAACCGCTCACTCTGGCACAACTCAGCTCAGCATTTTACACTCAAACAAGAAATCAGAGAGGCGCAAGAGGAGAGAATGAGATGCATCTTTTTATTTATAGAGCAGAAGATGGATTGAGAGAAAATGAACTTTTAATAGAAAATCTTCTCATGCCTTCGTGGCTTCTCACTGAGGCTGAACGGAAAACAGATAATACCGTGCAGTGTTGAGCTTTCCAGTTTAGCACCTCATGTTTCTCTGATATAATCACCCCTCCAGTTGTACTGAGGTCAGTTGCCTTATGTTGTTAGCATCATATTTTTTCTCTGCCCAGCTGACTTAGTTTGATAGATCCTTTAAAGAGGGGCCACGGTCCCTTCATGTCTCTTGATTTTTATCATCATGGCATTTCTTCCTTTCTTTGCTGAGTTCAGGGATGGATCGTACGGCTTGAACACAAAACGCTCTTCCATGGAACACCCACAATGCACTTGTGGACGCCTTGTTATGCCTGGACTACAGATGCTTACCCACAGAGGGACACTAGAGCTGCATCTGAAGGGCTGGTTGACCCAGGCCCTCCGAGTTTTCTGGGAATTCGCCCCTTATTCCTAGCACTCCCTTACTGCTGCCAGGCTTCCCACAGGACAGAAAATCTTCTGACAAAGACTGTTTCCATTTATTAATTACTATGACTTTGTGTTATTTGGTACAACCGTAGGTTTCATGATTGTCTAGAGAGACTCTGATTATAGAGAAAAAGACAAGACTGGACAGACCAAACCAATCAAGCATCTGGAGGATCTGATGATGCTGTAATTGTACTTCCTGCAGGGCAAAGATGTCACTTCCTCTCAATAAGCACACAAGCTCTTGGCTTCCTGTTTGCAGCTGAAAGCATGCAAGGAAGAGGTTTTTTTTGTTTGTTTTTTTTAAGCACTCAAAAAGAAGAACAATGGTGGAAAAAAAAACTGTATGCAGTTTTAAAATGAGTGTATGAAAGAAAAGAAGGGTGGGAGGAATTTTTTTCATGAACTTTTTCTAAAAGAACGAGACTGGACTGCGAGATGTAAGCAATGGTTCGTCATCCTAAAAAGGAGCTGTTACAACAGTCAACATAAAGAGAAAAAAAACAACATAAAAGTATCTTTTTTGTAAATATTTTGTGAAATGGAAAAATTACAGACGTGATTTGGAGAAGGGTTCCAAATAAACAAACAAATTTAAACCGGTCTCTGCTGTCAACTCTGTATGTGCAAATCCCATTTTCTCATGTTCTTTAAAAGGATAGAGGTGGCAATTGTCAGTCTTTTTGTTATTGTCCCATGAAAAGACCAAAACTCACAATGCTTTAATACTTCCATTGGCGGCCACTGTGGCTCTCAGCTCCAAACCCAATGGTTTCTTCTGAAGATATAAAGTATCAAAAACTGGTCACAAATATTTTTTTAAAAGTCTCAGTAATTGTCTCAAATAGCTGGGAACTGTAGTTTTTAGCGAACATTACTCAAACAGGAGTATTATAGTGCATTTGTTGGGGACTATTTTCAGTTGCTGATTAATACATATTTGGCAGTGGAGAAGTTATTGTAGTGCTTTCTCCTTATTTTTAGTTCATTATCACAGTATCAGACTAGAAAGTGCAACATGGCTCTCTCCCACTGTGTACAGCTTGTGGACCCTATGATCAATATTGATTTATGGCCTGCATCACAAATGTGGTATCGCGTCCTTTTTCACCGGATGGAAATGTTATGTGACCGTACATTGATGCTGCATTCACGTCATATCAGCGTTATTCTGATTACAAGTTTTCCACTTGTAAATAGCAATCATGTCCAAATCAAACTCACCATTTCAAGTGGGAAACTGACTTTCAAAAGCTCAGGGAAACCAAGCAAACACGGATGCCCCATACCAAACGAAGTCCATTGTTTGACATTCAGGAAATAAGCTTAATCAAATTGGTCTAGTGTCATATTGTCATTATAGTCTTGCTGAATTACAGTGGAGACAGTACTTGTTAGTTGGATCAATTCACTGTTGGTTTTGGTCTTTTCATGGAATTTATTTACAATAACAAAAATCACCAAACTTATTTTTTGATATTTTCCACATTTCCACAAACACAGCGTTTGTGCTCTGTTTGTTTTTCCGTTCTGCACAGTCATCTGCTTACTCTCCATATGACTTTCAAAAGAGAAAAAAAAACGACATCCTCCTACAATCTCTGCCGTTCCTTCTTAAACATTAAAAACAATCTGTCAGGCTGCCTTTCTCTCAGTTTGACACTTCCTCTAATGGGGTATTTATTCATCTTAAAAGACACATTAATAGGCGGAAAAACCCATTTAAACAAACTTTTAAATATCTGTGTCCACCCAGTGCAAACAAGGCTCATGAGTATATGTGGGTGGAGGCCTGC
This sequence comes from Seriola lalandi dorsalis, assembly GCF_002814215.2. NCBI lineage: Eukaryota > Metazoa > Chordata > Actinopteri > Carangiformes > Carangidae > Seriola > Seriola lalandi. The sequence goes on along the minus strand of NW_019525472.1, from coordinate 429,478 downwards.
AGAGAGAAAACAGGATGGAGAGAACAAATCTTGAGATGAGTAGTCAGTGTGTGTGTGTGTGTGTGTTCCCGTGTTCCCCTCAGCCTGATTAAGCTGTTGCATTACTGCTTCCCCCTACCCAGCACTTTGAGCCTCAACCCCATTCAGACTGCAGGGACGATCCAGTTGAGTGAGTGAATGGGGAATGGGAAATAAAACCAGTTCAGGTTTGTAGATGGAGGTTTAAAATATGTTGATGAAATGAAGCTTTTTCTTTCAGGAAGAACATGTGACATGCTCGAAAGTTCCAGAGCAGCTACTCAAAGGAAAGGTTTGACATTTTTAAGCTGTTGAAAGCTCCAACACAGCTACTACATGAACTTCAACTCCTGTTTCCAAAGTCAAGAATTACTTTCAATCTCAAGGTTTTTAGATGGTTTTGTGTGACACAGTCATTTACATGTGTGAGTTTGAGTTTCTGAACGCCAATTCTTTTCCTCTAACAACAACCAGTGGTTAATGTACACGTAAAAACAAACATTTTAATCATATTGCCGTCTCTCGCTCCACCCTCGTCTTCCTCCCACCTCCTTCCCCTCTCGAGCTGGTGGAGGCAGAGGTCTGATGTGCTGCCTTTTTTCTCACGTCAGCAAACCTCAGCAGAGACACAGGCAGCCAAGAACTGTGGGGTCGGAGGTGCAGCATAAATTACTGCGCTGCTTTTCTATCTTTCCCACTCTGACACACACACACACACACACACACACACACACACACATATTAACAAACACTCCCCCCTCTCTCCCTCTCCTGACACACACATTTTCTCACACTTGCACACACAGCTGCTGAACAGCTGTCTGATCCATGAGAAGAGAGAAAGTAATCTGGTCGCCTACGTCTCCGATATGTATCTGACACACAAACACACACTGTCTGGCTCCTTTAAATTACGCCCCCACGCGCACACGCACACACACACACACAGTGGGGAAAAGCTTTTACTAACTGATAAAACGACCACAGAACTTTTTGTTCTCTCATTTTGAGGTTTCAACAAACACATGTAGATAAAACATGGACCAGAAAACAAAATGGACTCTTTGACCTTGCAGACTATATGCTTCTCAAAGCTCTAATCCATTATAGGAATGGTGTGGCATTATGGGAAATACGCTTATTTGCACTCTCACAGAGATAGATGAGAGAATCGATGCCTCTCTCATATCCGCTGTGATGTAGCCCAAAAAATCTGGGCCCCTTCCCCTTTTAATACATCATGATAAAAAATATAAATTAACACCTGTACAAATACTTTAATGAACAAGTGACACATGCATCTGCAGTGGTTGTTAGGATAATCTATTATGTTGGAGCGCCTAAAAGACTAATATTGTCATGGACACAAGAAATGCTCTGACAAACTAGCCGACAGTTTTGTATTACTAATAATTAAAAAATATAATAAAAATACAAGTAGAAAAAAATATAATTAAAAACAGACTTTTAATTCCAGGCTGTTTGAGGACCCTGCATGTCTGTAAATTAGGCTACCACCGGCAGCTGATTAGCCTAGCTTAGCAGGGGGAACGGTTAGCTTAGCTCTGCCTGAAGCCTGCTAGCACCCCTAAAGCTCTGTAATTAACACATCATAGCTTTTTGCACAAAAACAAAATAAATGAGAAATAACATGTCCATTAGTGAGCTTTACATTGGTGTCGGTAAGCAGCTATTGTTAGTGTGGGACTGCGCCAGGCTAGTTGACCTGTGTTGTTCAGACTGAAAGTTAATTCTTGACATTGGAAACAGCAAACAAAACAATCTGCCCGCTATGCTCATTAAATGACTAGTTCAACATTTTGAGAAATACACTTATTCACTTTCTTGCTGAGAGTTAGATGAGAATATTGATAGCACATACATCTGCACACTAAACGTTGAAGTTACAGCTAGCAGCCTGTTAGCTTAATTTAGCGAAAAGATTGCAAACAGAGGGAAACAGCTAGCCTGGCTCTAAAAAAATCTGCATTACATTGAATATTTAACATGTTATTTTTTTTTAATTCCCTACAAAAACCAGCGTAAAAAGACATGGCTGTGTGGGTGTTTGGGTTTAAAAGTGCTGGTAGGTGGAATTTGTTTCTTTTCAACAGAGCTAGGCTAGCTGTTTCCCCCCGTTTTCAGTCCTTATGCTAAGCTAAGCTAACCAGCTGCTAGCTGCAGTTTCATATTGACAGTGCAAACAAGAGAGTGTTATCGATCCTCTCATCTAACTCTCCACCAGAAAGTAAACAAGCGTATTTCCCAAAATGTCAAACTGCTCCTTCAAATGCCTTTATGTCTTTAAATGTGACTCACAGGGTGCATCACACTTTCCATAGCGCTTTGTCAGAATTAACAGGGAGTTAAGAGCCACAAATGAGGAACAATACGAGTACATTCTGCCTCTGAGGAGAGGAAGACTGGACAATAAGAAGCTTTGTGAGAAAAAAAAGAAGAGGCCGTTTGCAAGTCTCTGAGGCCTTCTAAATCAGTCACATACAATGTTACGCAAAATAAAACACAGCACATCACTGTTCCTAGAGCAGGAACACACTGTTTGACATGTGACACCTCCAAATGTCTTCTTACTGGCAAATATTTATGACTTGAAAGTAATCTTGAGTTCACAAAAAGCCTGTAGACGCAACTTTATGATGCTTCAAGAAGCTTTAAAATTATTTTTCAGCTGTAACACAAACAAATACTGACACATCCAGATAATAATCTGGGCCTGACAGACATGTGGAGGATTGTTTGGTCTTTGTGGAGGTATGTGTTCTACTGAGTGCCATTTTAGCTGGTTTGTTAGTCAGTAGGATTACACAAAAAAGTACTGAACCGATGGTGGAGGGACTCAACCTGAGTTTGTAAGATGATGATACATTTTCTATGTAAAATTAAAGCAACTACTACAGGTGATAAAATGTAATGGAGTAAAAAGTGCAATATCTCCCTCTGACGTGTAGTGGAATAAGAAGTGTGAAGTAACATGAAGTGGAAATACTCAAGTGGAGTACAACTATAGTAAAGTACTTGAGTAAAGGTACATTCAACATATTTGATATGATCTGAGCTGCACAGCCACCTGTCTGAAACTCCAGAACAAACCAAATTTGTTTTCAAATTAAGTGTAGTGCAGCTTTTATTCTGTTATGCCTGCCTCAGGAAGAAGCTGGTACAATTTGTGATACAAAAATGAAAAATAACCTTTAATGCACTGATGTGGAAAGTGCTGCTATCACGTCCATATTGGCTGATGTCTTAATCTTTTCTGATGCTGTTAACTGTTCACTTGCATCCATAATGTTTGGTAAGAAATAACACAGACCTGTATTTAAGTTATGATCAGCTGACAAAGACACAAAACACTAATATGTCATTTAGAAGTTAAACTTTGTTTGCATAGGTCAGTGGTTCCTGACCTTTTCTGCCTGTGAGACCCTTTTATACACACTGATCTCTACATCTAAGAGTTGTGAGAAGTTCAAAGACTGATTTTCCTTCTCAGAGTCTCAGATTGTCTAATTTGGATCATCAGCAGGCGTTTTAGGATGGAAAACTGCAGTGTGTTGAGTTTGTAGAGTTCATTATGGAGAAGAAATAGTAAAACTCTTAGCACAAAGTCCACTAAGATTATATCATTAAAAAAACAAGTTATAGGTTTTGCTAATCTTATTTCTGCCTTGGAAATCATCTTCATCACGACTGGTAAAAGTGAAAATACCTGTAATTTATTAACAAGTGTGTTTAGTTATTGTATAGAATGTGGCCTTTAATTGCATTGTTTTTGTGATTTATGTGAAGTGGCTGCTGCATTATTATCCATCTATCTATTGTATCTATCTACCCATCTAAGCTCTGCTCTCTCCCCCAGCTGCTGTCTCCAACAGAGGCCTCTCCACACAGGCTCAGTTGCTGTCATGAACAGCTGACTCCACCTGCTACGGGTGTGTGAGCACTAGTGCCTGGTTAGATTAACAAACAAAAAAAAAGTTGCCCTAGATGGTCTGAATCAACTGCAGTCTGCAACTTTATTCAATAATAATAATAATGAACCTTTTTTTTTAATCTTTTTATTCACATATAGTACCTTCAATTCTGGACAGATTACATTCAAGAATATCAAAAGGACACGCCTAAAGAGTGAATTCCCTCACTAATCCAAAGAGCACAAAGAAATGCATTGGGACACACAGTACATACGGTATACCTCTGTTAAAAATCCGCCAGCATATATTACATATGCAAACATTATAGACTACACAGTACAGCAGGGTAACATATACTCTATAACATATGCATAACATAACATATGAACACAGGGCCAAGCTATTTACAGTTGATCCAAAAAATGTAGTTCCTCTTAACCTTTTAATTTCATCTTTTTTTTTTTATACATATTAACATGTACAGTATTATGCTTTAGTGGGGAGAGTCGGACCTTTTCTCCAACATCCTTGAAATCACACACACCACACCAGTCGTTGTTTGAAAAGCACTCTACACTCTACTTCACCATAAATAAAACAATTACAAAAATATACCTCACTTCAAACAGAGCCATAGCAGGAAAAGCGCTTACAGCCATCATGGAATGATAAAAAATAAAAACAACAATACATGTCAACCTGTAGGAAGGAGATGGGAGAAAAAGATGATGGGAGATGGGAGGGGCGGTTGGAGGTTGGGTGGAGGAGGCTGGTCTCCTGGACAGCGAGCGATAGAGTTTAAAGAACAAGCTGGAATTCCAATGAAAGACAGCAGTTTAATGGGAATGTTTGAGGTGGTGACAGGCTGTGGATGGTGGCTGGGATTGGCTGGGACACTGATGCTGACGTGGGTGGAGTGTGGAGGAGCGGAGGGGGGTTGATTTCCTGGCATGGGTTCCCTTTGAAGGCAACCCCCCCCATCCCTCCCTCTTCTTTGTAGAGGCCAACGTAGGAAGATATGTTGAGATTAGTAAACATCAGCGATACAGGAATGCAGGGGGTTAAAAACTCCAAGTCCATGTTGGATTAGTAGTGTGTTTACATTCACAGGTATATCCCATCGTACTAAGGCTCAGGAGGGTACAATGTGTGATAGTGTGTGTGTGTGTGTGTGTGTGTGTGTGTGTGTGTGTGTGTGTGTGTGTGTGTGTGTGTGTGTGTGTGTTTGCTGCTGCTGTTCCTCCTGAGTAGCAGAAGACTAGAAGCAAAGCTATTTTTTCTTGGCGTTGACGCTCTTGCAGACCCAATTCATGCCCTCCTGAAAGTGGATTTAAGAGGGACAGCAGCACAGTGAGAACAAGGGAATAAAGGCACAGAGAAAAAACCCTCATGTAAAAAAAAAAAAAGAAGGAAAAGCTCGACTCACCTGAATCCCCTCACCAGTGAGGGCGGAGCAGGACTGGATCTGCCACATGCGATCCCGGATGGTGTGCAGATTGAGACCCTCTGCGATCTCAGAGGCCGGGGCGGCTGTCAGCAGGTCCTGTTTGTTTGCAAAGATCAGAACTGGAACGCCACTTAACTTCTCTTCATCCAACAACTCAGCCAGCTCCTGCAACACACACACACACACACACACACACACACACACACACACACACACACACACACACACACAACTGTCAGTTATTCATAAAGAGACACACACAAATACTATCACATAGAAGAAATGACTTCAGCAATGCATGTTAATAAAGAACAGAGCTGCAGACTTTAGATGTGAAACTCAGATTCTAGTCATGGGCAAGTCACAACAATGAAGACTTGACTCCTGTGAGACTTCATGAAACCTTGATTGGGCGTTAAAGCAAAAAAGATTCAAATGTCATCTTTTGATCTCGTAAAAAAACAATGAAAGAATAACAGCAACAGGTTTGGCCACACAAATGACTTGATTTCTCGGTTGCATAAAAATCACCATTAACAAGTCTTGCATTTGACTTGTAATTTGCTTCTAAAGACCAGAACCTTGACTTGGATTTGCCCCAAATGACTGATCATTTGAGCTCTGATACCCACGAGGAAAACAAATATATGTGATGTTAAAGCTGTAACTATAATTTGATGAACACAAAATTAAGCAGCAAGAATTCAGATAAATCAACTAATTGTCTTTTTCTTTTTTTTTGCAAAAATGCCAAATCTTCTCTTGTTCCAGCATCTCAAATGTGAAGACTTTCTTAATATGTACTTCACAATCTTATTGACAGTATAAAAGTTATCAATGAAAACCAATAGAGATGATATAACCTTGAGTTATTTACACAGTGTATACATTTATTGACAACTACATCACATTTTTGTCACTACTTCCCAGCTGTATATAACAATAATTCAGAATAATATCATTAATCAATTATTAAACACAATCTGGATAAGCAGCAGAAACTGGATAGACAAATGGGTGGATGGATTAACCAATTATAAAATTACCTATTTATTTAATATATGAATTTTACATGAGGTGTGGAACAATAATACTGGAGAATTTTCAGACAGTTTTTGGTAAAATCACATACAAAGAGCTGCCTACAGCAGAGTACAAAAAATATATATTTGTAACCTTTTTTAAAGACTTTATTATACCTATTTAAAGCCTTATACTGCCTTTTCTACAGAGAACAGAATTCATTGCTTTTTAAGACTTTTGAGGACTTGCAGATATTCTGAAACATTTGAAGACACCACCTTGTGCTCTGGTATGGAAAAAATCATTCATTCAGACACCACACCAGTACATACCTGACCTGTTTCCTCAAACCTCTTTCGGTCAGCGCTGTCAATGACATAAATCTGAAACAAATGGGACATTTTCTCTGTTAGTATGTTCAGCAGGTCCTCAGAGAAAAAGTATAAAACAGTGACTTCACAGCTTCTTTGCTGTGTCTGGTGAGTTAAAATCCACTCACCAGCACATCTGTGTTTTCAAAGTAGTTTCTCCAGTACGGCCTGATCTTCCTTTGGCCCCCAATGTCCCAGACATTCAGTTTAAAACCCTGAGACTGGACACTCTTAATGTTGAATCCCTGGACAGAACACAAAAGTGGATTAAGCAACTCCTGGTTCCAAAAAAATCATACATCTGCCAAGGAGTGACGCTCCCCAACCTTGTTGTGTTATTTTTGCTCCAATAAAAGGCAGTATACAGTACTGTCCAAAAGTTTTAGGCAGTTTAGAAGTTTATTTTGTTATCCATCATGCAATCCCATCAGGGAGGTGTCTGATCGGTCTTAAATTTATTGTGCAGCATGACAACAGCCCCAAACATACAGCCAGAGTCATAAAGAATTATCTTCAGCAACAAGAAGAACAAGGAGTCCTGGAACAGATGGTCCGGCCCCCACAGAGCACTGATCTCAACATCATGGAGTCTGGCTGGGATTACGTGGAGAGACAGAAGACACAGAGACAGCCTAAATCCACAGAAGACCTGTGGCAAGTTCTAAGAAGAACAACCTACCTGCCAAGTATCTTTAAAAACTGTGCATACGTGTATTGGAGCTGGTGCTTTTTTTAAAAGATGGTCAAATCTAATATTGATCTAATTTTTTTGTGTTTACTGCACCTTGTAAGAAGCTAACTGATGATTTAGAAATATGCATTCATTGAAAGCATCCTCACTTTACTTTTAGTCCTTAAAACTTTTGTTCAGTACTCTATGTGTGCGCCTTTCCTCCCCACCTGTGTAGGGGTGATGTGGCTGATGTCCTCGGATGCCAGCTGTTTGAGCAGGGTGGTCTTCCCGCCGTTGTCCAGACCCAGCAGCAGTATCCTAACCTCCTGGTCTGGTGTGCTCTTTAGCTTACGCAGGATGGACAGCAATCCCTGCCACAAGAGGTGAAAGAGGAGACAATGTTGTAATGTTACTTTGCTGCATTGCAGAAATCTTCCTCCCATGTACCGGGACTCCTCACTTACAGGCCGTGCAAGTGCATTTCTAGTCCTCACTATGGCTTTAGATGATGAGCAAGCACTCTCCTACCGGTGCCAACACATGAGAGCAACAACAGGTCCTGTGGGCATCCCGTCACATCATCTTTATTGTTTTTTGTGCCTCACGGGGTAGTTGTTTCGAAACATGGCTCGCATATGGGAGCTAAACACAGCTAACGTGCTAAGCTAATCTCCCCTGATAACTGAACGGAGCAACAAGGCAGCTTTTGCAGTTGAATGCTTTTCTCGGTAAGCTGCGTACAAAGAGAGTTATTAAACTGGAGATAAATGCAAGTGAACGACGTTTAATGCGAATATTTGCACACTTGGAGCTCGGTATTTACAGTTAAGGGCTAATTATTGGGATAAATTAAACTCACCATCTTGTTGCCTTCTCTCCTGGAGACGCCGCCGAGGGTTACTAAGGGGGGTGACGTCAGACGCACAGTTACGTACAAAACTCGAGCTCATGCTGCATTCACGTACTATTGGCCAGTGGGAAGAAGATGAAAATATCAGCTCGTCTGTCGTCCTGTCTGTAGTTTCTTTCACCAAATACTGTCGGTATCAGGATTTCCCGAGACATGACGAGACACTGTTGGCAGAAACTGCTGTCAGTTACAGCAAAATAAAATCCAATATTAAGACTATGTCGGCAATTTTTATACGAGCTATTAAATGTTTGTTTTAATCTGGTTTCATTTGGCAAGGAACTGATACAAATACATAGCACAACAAAAGAAACAGATTTAGAATAATTATAAGTTGTGTCCACTTTAATGAATATAATGTGTGAACACACCCAAGTGGTTAATAATGGACGTTTTTCATGCTCTTCCCAATTTGGCGACATTGCATAACTTGACGTGAACTTTTTTCCCCACTAAGATATTCATATTTACGATTTAAGAGCTAAGACATGAAAGCGGCATACACCCCAAGTATGGTGGACAAGTTTAACTAGCTGCATGCGAAATGTTTCAAATGTAGGCTAAGAAATAGCTCAATATTTCATGTTCTGGACTGTTCATGCCCAGGAGACATGAGTTATTGTTCATAAATTCAATACCATGCGACTCCATAAATTTGTTTAATTTCCACCTGCGACGTCGAACAAAGCCGCTTTACTGGCAAATAGTCCGTTTGCTAGCTAGTTAGTACAATAGTTACTAGCAGCAAACGTTGAGTCAACATGTGAACCGTGTCTCTTCTATGTTTTTATTTTAGTCCCCGAAGGAAACCTGGAGTATTCGTCAGCAGGGAGCTGCCCCGGCTCGTGATTGGAGGACGGCATGCCACGTGCACATTTCTTTACTATGCCACATTGAGAGCATTTGGTTTACCTGACAAGCTACGTTGCACTGTGTTAAAACGTCCTACAAAAGGTAAGTGTTCAGGCTTTATCTGTACAGTCTGCAGCCCGTGTGTCGATGTTCTGGTTCGTGTTGGTTTCTTTCTGCTGTTTGCAGAAGCCGGCTGCCAACCCGAGTAATGTTGCATCACTCTGCCTGCTCCGACTGACATGTCTTAACTATCTTTCTCTTTTTTTATTCAACACAACACCTCACTCTGTCCACATATCTATCTGCTACATCAAATGCATACGTAGATTTACACCTTTTCTGCACACACAAGCTTAAATCCCCTTTTAACTGATCAGCTGACAGTTATCCAGATGTATTCAGATGTTAGCTTAGCTCTGGCCTGCAGATCCAGTTTGTCAACCTCAAGCAGCTTATGTTACAAGAGTACTGTGCTTAAGTGCAAATCTGAGGCACATGTACTTGAGTATTTGCCACTTTATGATTTGAGTCCACTTCATTTCACAGGAAAATTATCTACTTTTTATTGCACTACAGTTGTCTGACAGCTGGTGTACATGCAAAACATTTGATGAAACTATTACCCATTGTTAGAGCTTATACTACCAGCAGTGTATGCAATTAGAGCTGAAACTTTTAGTTGATTGACAGAAAATGAATGGCAATTATTATGGTAATTGGTCATTTCTCATGTAAAAATGCCAAAAGTTTGATCAGCCACTCAGTTGTGACAATTTGCTGCTTTTGCTTTATTATAATTATTTTAATAATTGTAGTTCCTCTTAGATCATTTTGAGGTTTGAGCTGTCAGTTGGACAAAACAAGTACGAAGGTGCCAAGTAGGGCTGAAACTAACAATTGTTTTCATTATCAATTGATCTTCCAGTTTATTTTCACGATTAGTCAATTCATTATTTTGTCAATAAAATGTCACAAATAATTGAAAATGCCCATTATAATTTCCCAGAGCCAAAAAGTATGTCTTCAAATGTGTCGTTTAGCCTGACCAACTGTTTAAAAAAATATCATGGATAAAATTACATAATCTAACAATAAGCAGCAGATCCTCATATTTGAGAAGTTGGAACCAATTAATTTTTAAGATTATGTAAAACGATTAATCAACTATCAATGTAATTGCAGATTCATTTTCTGTCAATCACCTTAATGTAGGAGTTTTGATGCCAAGTATTATGAAGGTGTAATTATGATCATGATGCCTTTTCTCATTATTTTCTGAACCAAACAATCAATAATTTAATCTAGCTGTCGATTAATTTTCTTTTGATTGATTGATTAATCGTTTCAACCCTGCTTTCCAGATTATTGCATCAGTTTACTAATAATGCACCAGTTGACTGATATATTTTCAGTTGCAGGTCTGTGAACAACAAAGCAAACAACCTGCAAAAACCTGTCAAATGTATCAGTCAAGGTTTGTTCATTGTGCTGAAACAGTTCGTCAACAGACAGAAAATTGATTTTGAAACTTTCAACTAATTTATTAAAGGGGATATTTGTGAGTTTTGCATATTGCTACACAGCCAACCTTCATGTCAACAGCTGTTTACTTACCAATTTTGGCACGAGCTTCAGCCAACGTTGCATTTACAAGACGAGTTAATAATATGGGCCATCTGGACGCTGCAGTGACTCGGTGTGAGAGAGTGATGAGACGGGCTGACACGGCTAGCTGGATAGCATGCTAACTTCGGTAGAAGAAAAGAAATGATAGAAATAGAAGCACACCAAAATGCCTGCTTTCATGCTAAACATTTGCTGGTTTCAGCTTTTCAAATGTGAGGATTTGCAGCACGTTTTTGTTTTTTAATATCATTGTAAACTGATTATCTTTGGGTTTTGGACTGTAGTTTGGACAAAACAAGCAATTTTTACACATTTTACAGACAAACTGATGAATCTGTTGAACAAAATCAGTATTCAACATGTTAACTGACAATGAAAGTAATCATATGTTGCAGCCCTACTACTTCGGGGCTGCCTGTTCATACACTGTTTCCTCCTGATGACCCAGTTTCTCAACAGGGAGCTTCATCCTATGCATCCTGTCCATCCTAGTCTTTGTCGACATATTGTTATGGATATGTCATGGTATTTAGGGGCAGTTTGACCCTTGGCCCATGTTCAGTGTTCTCCACAAGGTTCTGCAGGCCTTTACCCTACTTTCTAAACAAACAGCTCCAAGAACAATCCAGTTCCAGCCGGACTGAGCCTTCAGAGAGCACTGATATACTCCTCTCCTCTCCATGTGCCCTTTATTGACAGAAGATTAAACACCACAGGACAGGTTTCTGTTGTTGTGAGATTTGTTTTCACATAATTCCTACAGTAAATAATTAGTAATGTAGTGATAAATACGTACAGTGGGATGTTAAAGCTGCAGTCAGCAGTTTCTGGTTCCTCCGGTTGGATAATTGGAAGCTAAATGCTGCAGCAGCAAAACCCCAAAATGACAAACTGTGGAACCATTTACCAGGAGGTGGTCAATGATTTCTAGTGGAAGTGATAATTTTTAGGGAGGAACAGGAGTTTATGTTTGTCTAGGGATATGTTGGATTTGAACCCAAGGGCGCCTGTTAGCAAACAGCAATTTACAACAACTTGGGAGGCAGCTACAGCCAGAAAACTACAACTTGGTGCGGTGAATAATATATATAACACAACATTATCTCTCACAGGGTTCATAATTCAATTATTTGTTGCAGCTCAACACACACACACACACACACACACACACACACACACACACACACCTTTGGGTAAGCCTGTGGGTATTTGAGTTCAAAGGTAAAGTAACCTGTCTCTCTCTGACAAACATCTGTTTTTTTTCTCTCCAGGTTTTGACTGCAGCTGCCAAGTAACCTTCTGCAGAGTGAACAGAGGCCACAGGCTTTTAAATTTTTAATGCATTAAATTCGGAACTTTTTTTTTTTTTTTTAATAACCACAATGGCTTTGAGTTCATTTGACATCGATGCACCACAATGGGACCAGTCTACGTTTATGGGCCGACTGAAACACTTCTTCAACATCACCGACTGTCGCACAGCGCTCTTGCCTGACTCGCGCTTAGATGAAGCCAAAGCTTTAGTAGAAAGCTGCAGGTAAGAAGATGTCAAACAGATAAAATCAAACTGAGAATACTGTCACACAAACTGTAACTGTCTGATTGTTTATGTCGATCCTCATGCACATGTTGTAGCTTTTTGAAGTCAATATAAAACTGAGTGTTTTTTGTATTTCCAACAAATCCAGCAGAGTGAGAGGTCTTCTTTCTAGTGGATCGATGGCTTTCTCCAAACTGAACTTTCATTCATGTCATACCAATAATTTAAGCTCATAAACTTTGTATTTTGGAACCATGATGTTCAGTATTTGGATCAAGAAGCTCATAAAAACAGGTGTGTGAGATCAACTATTCTACACTGTTTAATTATAGCGTGTGTGTGGGGCGGTGTGCGCCCTGCTGTCAGTGTGGGGGTCAGGGTCAACATTGTGATGACTGTCAGCCATCAGCAATGGACGATGGCATCGGCGATCGGCCGAACCCTAGACAGACATACAACAGAAGAGCAACTGGTGCATCTGTTTACAGCGCAGCCAAACAAACTCATGTTGTTTTGATAAAGAAGTCAGTCAATCATAATAGAGTTTCTCAGTAGGAGGAACTATTCATGGCGCACCTGGTTCTGGGAGTCCTGTTCATTTTTCCCATAGAAAATATTACATGACTCACAATTGGAGTTCAATCCTCATTCCGAATGATTAACAACTAATTACAAAATATCTGATTTCTTGGACAAAAAGTCAAGGCTACACACTTGTGTACATAAAATTTTCAGTGAAGGAGTTAACTAGAACTCCCATGGTGTGTTTGGAGCGATATACCACAGCGATGGCTCCTGAGGTTCATGGGTATTGTAGTATTTAAACCATGCCGCCATATCAAAATGACAGACAAAACATGATTTCTCAGAAACAAAGTTAAAATAATTCAAATGGATGGCACATAAACACATAGGCTCGTTACATTATCTGGGTCTGGGAGCGTCCCAGGATACTGTGTTAAGTAACAAGGATATCAATATATGGTAATACAGAACAGGGTAAAAACACTTCTGGGACTAGCAGCCTCTCCCCCTCTGTTGCATCTGTGATCTGATTACATGCTGCACACTTCGCCTGCAGCTCTTCATCTAACAGCTCACTGTGGCTGTTCCTTCTTGTTTTATTACTCCCTGCAATATTTTAAACTGATTTGCACTCAAGGAATGCAAAAAAAAAAAGAAAAAAGAAAGACGTCTGGTTTCTGTAGAAACATTTTTGATGATGATGAATGATTGCAGTTGGTTCTAACTTTCATAATATATGTCATTTTTCCTGTGATTGATTTAGAATAAAAGCCAACCTGGTTTGCGCCTGGTTCAACGCTTTTAGTGAAGCAGTAGCAGTAGGATGCTGGATTTGCAATAACAGTAACAGCTCTTATACGGTGCAGAGAGAGTGAACAGTAAACAGTGAGGCTGACGTCAAGAAGCTAAAATTAAAACAAAATGCTTGATTTCATGCTGCATTGTTTGTTTGTGAAACTTTTGTGCCCGTCTAGGCAATTTTAATCCTGTGTGGGAGTGACAGACTCCATTACAAACAATAGAGAATAATATAAGGAATTACAGAATGTAAAAACATTTAAAGATAAAATGATTTGCTATAGACGAAACAATCTGATCAAATGAATCCCCTGATTAATTTGATAATGAAAATAATCAGTAGTTGCATCTCTCGACAGAGGCATAAAAAAGGTGCACAGTAGGTAAAGTCTGTTGCAGGGTGGATTTTCCCTGGAGTCGTCTGCAAGATTCAACATGAAAAATGAACGAAAACTCAAAAAACAGGCTATGCAAGAACGTTTCTGCAGGTAGTTGATGGTATGAAAATGTGAGGGGGTTCACTTAGGTGTGTTTTCGATGCTCTCCAGGGCAGGATCCATCCCTCCCGGCACCACAGAGGAGCAGCTCCACTACGCTAAGAAGCTGTACGACTCGGCCTTCCACCCTGACACAGGAGACCGCATGAACCTCATCGGCCGTATGTCCTTCCAGGTCCCCGGAGGCATGGCCATCACCGGCTTCATGCTGCAGTTCTACAGGTGGTGAAGAGCAAACAGGATGAGCTGCATTTTACCTCATGCTGCAGTTTCACAGAGGAAGCTTTTGAGGTTTCATAACTGTGTGTGTTTTTAGGACAGTTCCTGCTGTGGTGTTCTGGCAGTGGGTGAATCAGTCCTTCAACGCTCTGGTCAACTACACAAACCGTAACGCTGCCTCCCCGATCACTCCCAAGTAAGACCCAGTAAGACCCCATCAACACTTGTAACATTAAGTGTCTCGTATCCAGATAAAATCCACATGATCCACATCTTTCCTTTTTCATTTACACATACATGCCTCTCCGTTGTTTATCACAAATTGCAGTCAGCCTTGGTTTTACTGGGTTACACACAAATCAGGGTCGGCTGCTTGAGCCGAGGGGCTGTTGGTAATCTACCAGAAATTTTTTAGTAAAGACAAAAACATCAGAAAAACAGGAAGTTCAACAGTATTTCTTCTTGTTCTTACACAAATAACAAAGAGTGAGGTGCTTCAGGTTAGCAGTGATGAGTTCCTACCAACAGTCCGAGGAGATTAGACAGGGGTGGTCGTAATGTTTTGACTCGTCAGTGTGTCCTATCCCTGAGTGAGTGTCTGCAAAGATGACCCACTTGTGGTGCATCCATGGGAGTCACCTGTGTGTTACAACACTGAGGCTAAACTGCTTGTGTTGTTACTGAACTGCTGAAGTGAAGTGCAGTGAAGTTATCATTCTTATGTTTTTCAGCCAGTTTGTACCAAACAGCTTCAGGCGCATTACTACCACCCTCTGGGCTGGAGGAGAACTGACTCTGATTTGCATGTGAAAACCGGCTCATGCAGAAACATATATGTGGCTAAATATAAAACAAATGTGCATTAAATCTAATCTGGATATGACAAGTGTGAATGGGTCTTTACTGACTCTATGATCTCTAAGCTCAGTGTTTACATTCAGTGAATGTGGACGCTTTAGGAAAAAAAAAAAAAACATAATCTGAAAACAGCTGTTGTCCTGTGTCACTGTCGTGTCTCTCAGGCAGATTGGAGTCGCCTACATTACAGCAACCAGCACAGCGTTAGCAACAGCAGTCGGACTCAACCTCTACACAAAGGTACAAACACCCGCTTACTGTTTCCTGCACACGGTCTCCCGAGAGCTTAGTGTTTTGAAGGAGTCATTCTTCAAATTTAATTTATCACCGAACTCATCGGGATAATTAGAAGCAGTTAATCACGCAGGTTTGTTTCCTGTCTCGCGTTAGCAGCAGGAAAAGTGCTCTGAAAAAACCAGGGTAGCACAAAGACCAAATCAACTGATGTTGAGCTGGAAAATTCATTCTTCACCTTTAAAAACAGTCTGACCTCAGGATCCACTTACTTCCTCTTTTCTGGAGCTTTTGCCTGCATCTTATGGTCTTCCTCAGCAGATATAGATAAGAGGGGCTACAACATACTTGTAAATTTAGAGAATATACATAATATAATCTGATGAATCGGATCATAACCCATCTAAACTCTTATTATTTACACCTGTGCTTCCCCCTACGATAAAATCCAAATGTCTGGTGCAAAAAAAATATTTCTTTGGGATGTTTTCAATGCTGGTCTGTCGTTTCGTCCATATTTGGATCAGGGATTGTGTTGTTTACACCTGCCTTATGTTTCTGTTTTCCGTCTCCACTTTCTCCTGCAGAAAGCTCCTCCCCTTGTGGCTCGCTGGGTCCCGTTTGCAGCGGTGGCAGCAGCCAACTGCGTTAACATTCCTATGATGAGGCAACAGTGAGTCTCTCCTCTTTGAACTCCTAAAAAATATGTATATGTGCAGGCAGGGATCACTGTACGTTGGATGGTGCAGATTTCCTTAGTGAAATCAAAGTGAGTCTCTCAGAGCAGCCGTCCTGAGCATTTCCTGTGTTAGATGATGAAACGAGGTGTTCATGAGGATGACTGGGCTTGAAATAGTGGTGAGACACGAGTCTCCACTGAGTAGGTGGTTTTTTTTGTTTTGTTTTTTAGGGCTGTAATTGGGTGTGTGTGGAGGCCAAATCTGTATATAACGTCTCCAAAAATAAAATAAAGTTAAATGTAAATATAGGCTTTTTCTTTTTTTAGCCACTCAAGCGGCTTGGCAACGTTAGTCACTCGATCATGTACATATAAGTATACATGCATGTACCTTTTTTTATATACAGTGTATCCTCCTGTGTGTGAGACTAAAGGGGCACTCGTCAAAGTCAATGTATTAGTCATAGGGAATACTGAGACTGTAATGACACCGCAAAGTTTTGTTTTCACTTTTCCTTCGATTTTCTGTTCAGTATCATTTTCTCTCTGTTTCTCAGGGAAATTCTGAACGGCATCGCTGTCACAGATGAAAACGGGAACAAACTGGGTCACTCTACGGTCAGCACTCTTTGTTTTTTATGTATTTAAAATAAATGCACAAGCGTTTTTTTCTTCACAAAGTCCTTGTTTATCTCCTCCTACAGAAAGCAGCAGTAAAAGGCATCACACAGGTGGTCATCTCCCGGATCACCATGGCCGCACCAGGAATGAGTACGCAGAGAATTTTCATTTGATGAATATTTTATTGAATTCTTCAAGTTATCCTTTTCCTCTCTTAACGTTTCTCCTCTCCTCTGTCAGTTGTCCTCCCCATCATCATGCAGAGGCTGGAGAAGTACAAGTTCATGCAGGTCAGACCTTTGTCTTCACTGCTCAGATCCTCAACATGAATATGTGCATCTGTTATTAAGTCTTTTTCTGTCTCTTCACAGAGAATCACTTTTCTCCACGGACCAATTCAAGTGATGATGGTTGGCGTGTTGTAAGTAAAAAGGGTCACAGCGTTCACAGGAATTTTAATGTCTTCACAGCATTTAAAGGTAGAAAAAAAACCTAACTTTGTTCTATGGTTTTGTTTTGTTTTTTGTTTCTTTTTGAAGTCTGATCTTCATGGTGCCGGCTGCCTGCTCCCTGTTTCCTCAGAGATGGTAATGAACCTGTTTCTGTACTTTAACCTGCTCACACATGTAGCTTATAAACTTAATGGTGCATTTAAGTCACACTGGTTTTCAATAGCCTGGCTACTTTTTCACATATAAGTTTGAGTCGCACAAGTTATCTGTGATTTTTTTTAAATTCTACTATTTAATCTGTTTTATTCTATTTTAGGTTATTTTTATCTTATATTTTACTTTGTTTTAATCATTTGTGTCTGTCTTTATTGTCTTGTGTTTCTTTTTTTTTTATATCATCTTAATGCCTTTATGGCTTTATATAAAGCACTTTCAATTGCCTTGTTGTTGAAAAGTGCTTTACAAACAACTTTGTGTCGTCTGACTGAACCGAGGTTTAAAGGCGAAAAGATTTAGCTCATTTCTGATATTTGCATTTTGGAATTTAACTTTGTGTCATCTGAGATGTTTGGGAAGAAGAAGATTAGATTATTGTCCGGTCGAATAAGAGTCAATTTGTAAATTAGTTTAAAATACAGTGGCGTCCAAAAGTCTGGGACCACTTTCCCATTCAAGTGATTATATAGTATCTTGTAGTAATGTATAGTATCTTATATTTAAAATTTGGATTTTGGAACACGAGCTGATGGGGTGCAGTAATTTGGTTTGTAAACCTAAAAATGTTTTTGAGGGGGTTGAGGAGATTGTACCGTGTTTCCTAATTCTACTAATGGATGTAGTCTGAGAAACTCATGTCCTCTCCAACTCATTAGTAATGATAAGGACAGTTTGTTTAGTCTGAAACATTCTGCGTAAGCAAACAAACCAGCATTAGTTTGTTTAATCTAACTAATTCTGACCGTGCCCCCACTCCCCCTCTCCCCCACTCCATTTTCCCCTTCCTCACAATCTTTCTCTAACAGCTCTATGGCCGTGTCGAAGCTGGAGCCGGAGCTGAGAAACTCCATCGTGTCTCAATATGGAGACAGCGTACAACAAGTTTACTTCAACAAAGGCCTCTGAGCATGAGAGCGATGATTACTGTGACCTAGTCGACACACACAAGAGCACATACATGTGTGTTTGTGTCCTTTGTCGTGTTTTTGAATTGAATTGTTAGTCATGATGAAATACTTATTAGCTTCGTTATCGTCAAAATGGTGCTTATCGATCAGTGGGATTTTTGATCTTTTTTATCTGATTCTACTTCTCTTTCTTTCGGGTCAAATGTTTTCTTACGTTAGACGTGACGGATAAAAGGGGCATTGTGTACTCCTGTTGAGAAACCAAATGATCTCCTCTCAGGAACAGCATGTTTCTTTGCCAGATTAGATCTCTGTGTTAGTTTGTCTTTCATGGTGTGACTCCTCTGTAGTTGTTTTCTTTGCCTGTTTAGTGTCTCAATGTGGGAAAATGCTTCTGTCTGCCAAGCCTCTTTACAATCTGTGCCTTCTACATAGTGGCAGGAGCAACAACGCTGCTGGATTTTCTGTGTTTTTGTTGGTTCATTGGTTCACTGTGAAACCAGATAAATACTTCTATGCACAGATTAAGTCTGAAATTGTCATGCAGTGTGGTGTGAGAGAAACAGTCAGATGTTGTAGTTCGGTGGTTAAAGGTGGAGGATACTGCCCTCTTCTGCCAGAACAAAGGTAGATGTTTGACTTGTTTGCATGATTTATCTCAGAGGTTTGCCATTTGGATCATTTCATCATGTAAACTCTGACTAAGCTGGAATAAAACCACACAAATATTTGGAATATAGAAGTCTGTAGTGTTGTTTTCTTTAATTCTGTTTGAGATAAAATGAAGCACATTAAGTTTTGGCAACATTTAACAAGGGTGAAGAGGTTGTCAGGTTTAATTTTAGGTTGTTTTTGATTAAACCTTTGGAGAGACTGAGTCATAATTTCAGCAGCTCCCAGACAGAATAAGGGAAAACGGCAAACTCAGCATCTGCAGTGACTTGACTTATGTGAGTCACATGGACGTTGGGACCATACTGGATGTTGATGCAGCTTTAACACTGTAACAATAACCCGAAGAGCTCTACATATCCAGTCAAATAAACACTGTAGCTACTGATCCACAGAGAAGACACAAGTACAGCATGTCCAGATGTGCATTGGACATTTACACTTAGGTAAAGGACACACAGGTGTGTTATCAATTTATCCTGAGAAGGTCATGTTCATGGATGGAGAGTATGCAGGTGGAAGTAACTTATGTGCAGAAATGTAACAATTGAATTCACACTACATCTACTTCACCTTTTAAAAATGATTTGACATTATGTAAAAATTCAAACTTCATATTACAACAGTCCACACAAGAAAAACCACATACCTCAAGTAAAAGTAACAATCCTCCAATACAAATAAAAGTCATGCTTTCAGTTTTAGTAAAAATACAGAAGCATCAGCAAAGATGAATGATAACTTTAATGGCATTATTTGGACCATTTCTTGAGATGTGTAGCCTGTAACCCTGCAGTGATAACTTGGAGGTGTTTCTTATAAACAACCCAGGTAACAGGAACCTTTAGGGAACGTCTTTAAATATTACAGTTTGGTTACCTTTATAGAAATAAAAAAATAATAATTTAATCATGTATTTTAGTCGATTTAATTGATTTTATTTTTTGCGAACTTGTTCTAAAACAGACGTCAGTATCAGGGACCTCTTGGCCCTCAGACTGAAACGGCCCAGCTCCGGTTGTTACAGACGTAGGACGCAGCGCCCTCTTCCGGTCAAGCCGTCACCGCCTGGGGGAGGAGTCGCGCGGGCAGCTTTATAAAACCGCCTCGACCTCAGAAAGGAAAACACTTCTGAAAAGACAGACACCAGCTGACACTGACCAGAACATCTCCGGGGCCCACTGAGCTCACCGTGTAACCTCACCTTTACCGGAGCTGACCGAGCAGACAGTCCGGTGCTGTTGACGTCGCCAGGTCTCTGTCGGTTAAAAAAAAAAAAACTAGGGGAGGGGGACGCTGTTCCCTGCCACTGGATCTAGACTGCAACGTATCTGCGCAGCACACAGCAACGACGAGGCTGAAAAAAACATCGCATCAGTGTTTAAACAAAATGCCGTTTTCCGTTAACGGCATCCTTTGCACGCTCGCGCTGCTGGTCCTGTGGAGGGCGGAGGAGCTCGCGGAGGCTTGCAGCTGCGCTCCAGTACATCCGCAACAGGCGTTCTGCAACGCCGATGTAGGTGAGTACAGCACCGGAGACTGTTGTTGTTGTTGTTGTTGTTTACCTAGCCCATGTTGCACCAGGCTCCGGCACGGATGACCGGAGCTACAGCGGTGGTTTGCAGCAGCTCGACCCGCCTCCGGTGCTCGCTGAATGGGCTCACACTGGCTGCTGGAAACCGCTGGAAAGCCTGAAGGTGGAGGGTGTTGCTCCTCAAGGCCATGGCCCAGACAGTTTGCATTGCATTCAGACTGCACACTTGCAGACACGCATTTTTTGTCATGTCATGTTGACAAGAATAGACCTCTAAAATACCCAAGTAGCCATTTGGGAAACATAAACATATTTTTTTGCATGCTTTGAAGGGACACACATTCACAAACACATGCTCATTTCAATGTAAAGTCCACATTACATTAATTTTAACATAAAATAAGGAGTTCAAATTCCATCTATAGTGCTCACTGATAAGTTAATAATGACCTAAATGAACTTTACGGTAATTGTCTCCTCTGATTTCACTGTAATATCTCAGTTTAAACCTCTACAATCCACTATAAGGGAGCTACATTGTTGTATCTCAGGGTGTAAGTGCACTATGTTTGTGTAAGCCAGTGTAACAACCAGGAAGGAGTCTGGTACCATCACTGTACATAATGTCTCAGCTCTCAAGCAGAGTGTGTGTTTACCAGGCTTCACCCTCGGCAGCTCCGGGACGAAGCAGCAGCGTCTCCTGGCTTTCGCAGGGCAACGTGGCACAAGAGAGGAAAAGAGACAAGGAGGGAAAGAGCAGAGAGGAGGACAAGGGATGGAGAGAGTGAGGAGAAATTTCAGGAGGGGGGGATTGAATCTCAACCACAGAATATGTCACACCGCGAGCTTTCCTCCTCCTTTTTTTTTTTTTTTTTTTTTTTTATTTCCATTCCTGCCTTGTTTCTTCCTGCGAGGGGTGGTGCTGGGAGGAATTACAGGAATGCTGCTGGGATTTTCCCAACTTTGGGACACGCTCACACACACACTCACACACACACACACACACACTTTCACAGTCCTCATAGACAACTGCGGGCCTGCTGCCATGCATGGTGCACTCTCTCACACACACACAGTGACATCTGGCTGTCAGTTCAGGGCGTGTTTCAGAGGAAAAAGTAATAAAAGTCACGGTCGAAGTCAAAATATGCATGGTATCCTTGAGAATGAGAGAGTTCAAGACCACACTACTCTGGCTGCATCTTCCCTTCCTTCTTTTACACATGCACAAGTGTGTGCATGTGTGTTTGCGGATAAGATGTATATCTGTGTAATTTTATATTGCAAAATGAGACCTCTACTTTCAGGTGTGACTCAATCTCTCGCTGAGGTGGCAGGTCATCAGAGACAGGATGTCTCACAGCAGAGGTGTATTTGTGTTTCATGTGTGCTCATGTTGTTTTTAAAGGGTGTGTGAGTCAATAAGGCTTTCGTCAGCTCTCACAAAGATGGGCGGAGGATGATGCGCATTAAAGGCCGCGTAGACCACTAAAACGGCAACAATGGCAAATGTCATTGTCCGGCGATGATTTCAGGGCTGATCTGAGGATGACACCGTGGGTTTGGCGGGACTGTGGAGAGAGGAAGGAGAAGCAGGGCTGAGATGGGTTTAGCAGGTTTTGCGAAGAGCAGAGAGTCAGAATAGAGTTGGTTGGTTGTCTCGTTGCCCAGAATGTGCATGTAGGCAACAACAAAGCGACACTGTCGACAGTTATGTGGCCTGACAACTGAGATTTGTTTGGGTGAAATGGGATCCCACTCATTGCTTGTTCACACACTATGTGTACTTGCAACCAGCAACTTGTGTGTGTGTGTGTGTGTGTGTGTGTGTGTGTGTGTGTGTGTGTGTGTCTCTTAAGTGTGTGTCACCTTCTGTTTTTCATGCTAGCCGATGCTCTGGGTCAGACCACAGGCCGTAAAAATCGAGCAGTGTCATACACTTACCACACAATTACACACGCACACATGTACAGAGACAAACATCCTCTTTTCATATAAAGCCCACAAAGGGGAACTTCCCCACAGCCCTGCCCAGTCCGACTGTCCTGAGGCTGGGCACTGTGGAAGACCAGCGTCACCCTGCTGTCTGCAGGAAAACAGCAGTGTACATGCAACAACACATACACACTGACCGTGCATGTCTATATTTCCATAAATGGAGACATGTTTTCTTCATGAAAAGTACTTAGCATGCATCATAAGAAAAACAGTGTCTCGAAAAACCAAAACCTCAAGTTGCTCTGAAAATAAATCAGACTGTTTTGGAGGGTGTTTGAAGGAGCCTGTTGGATGCAACTGGATTACTTTATATCAGCTGCTACATGTATTTGAAGTGTGTTCGCATAGACGTGTGTGCAAGGTTCCCTCCAACACGGTTCATAAAAACTTGTCAAAATGATGAACACCAAATATACTGTATTTTACAGTTCATCAATAAACTTGCTTATCAGAGAAAACAGTGAAAGGATAACAGTAAAACTTGAACAGTAAAACTTCACTGGAAATTAAAGCTGCACTCTGATATTTTTATATCAACAATGGGTCAGATGTGCAGGAGATCAGTCATAGTGACAAACCCACAGATAGTTGTTATGCTGTTGCATTTCTTCTCAGGTCTATGGAGCGCTTTTGGCGTCTTTCGGCTAATTGTTTTTGTTTTCCAACCTGCAAATGTACTAGTTTGATTCGTTGTCACCACTCTCATCGCTTACATTTTCAGTAACAGCAGCAGCTGTTCTCAGAGAAAAACCCACTGTACACTGACTGCTCAGCAACAAAAAGCAGACACACACAGCCGGTGAGTAGCTGGTGAACATAGTGGAGCATTTAGCAGCTAAAGAGCCAGATATTTCCCTCAGGAGTTAGCAGAGACCAAAACAGAGCTAAAAAAGGAGAGTGGATATCATACTTAAACTCGTCAGGTTGCCTGTAACACAACTTAATGCTTACGTTGCTCTGTAACTGGCCTGTGTACGTAGGCAACTTTTTGCAGATCAACTTAAAAGGTGCTGATATATCAGTGTTGTGTTTACATCTTGTTCCACTGCCCCAAGTGGCCAAAAAATCAGTTAATGCTGCTTTAAGTATCACCGCAGGCTGAACAGTTAGAGTAGTTGATGTACAATGAATTCACAACAGTTTTAAGTAGGCGAGAATGTCAGACATTCAGTAGTTCCTGCTTCTCAGATGTGAGGATTTGCTTCCTTTCTCTGTTTTGTATCATTGCAAAATGAATACACAAACACATTTTATAGAGCAAACAAGTTGTACATTAATCAAAAATGCAAATAATTGCTAGCTGCAGATCTATAATATTATCATTAATATAAATAGAAACACAAATAACAGTATATTACACTTAACTTATGAAAACTAAGGAACACATATGCACAAAAACACTTTTATGCCTATTTGCCAAAATCAATATATCTGAAAAGTTAATATTGGTCGATAATATTATCCTGTTGATGTGCTGGTCTGACTCTTAACCGCCCATCATCTTGGTTGTCAGTCCGTCTCCCCTGTACTAACAGCAGTGCAGCTCCAGTACCTGTATCACGAAAGACCTCACAGAGAAAACCAGAGCTGTCTTTCTTCTCTGCTGCACAGGTCTTCATACAGATGTTGCCAGAGGTTCACAAGCGCCAGCCGAATTGTGTTTGAAGGCGCTTCGTCTCTGTTCAAATGACAGGTTAAACAGAGGGCCCACATACGTCTGGAGCTCAACAAACCACACCAGGAAAGTCGGAGATGATTTGGTGGTCGCTGGAGTATGAAAAAAGAAATGGATAGTCATGCGGTGGATTGAACTGGGGGGGGCACTTAGGATGTGGTGTGTGTGTGTGTGTGTGTGTGTGTGTGTGTGTGTGTTCATATGGGGTTTGCATGGAAAACATTGCGTAGTGCAACTGATACGCATGTATAAGTCATTAAGCGTCGCCCTGGTCGGGAGGGTAGGGGAACAGGCGAAATTTGGGTCAGCTGGTGGTTTATGGAGGGGGCTCCTGGTTGCTGATTGACTGCTGGTGATCAGACGACTTCAGGATCAATCTGCGGTGAAACTCGGCCGCCTGCAGCCCCCCACAGTAGTCGTGCTATTTTAGCATCACGCTGGGTAGTCTGCTGCCTCCGCAACACGCTGTTTAGACTGCACAGGATCATCTGCTCTGGCTTTATTGCAGGGGGAAACTGAGAAGTAAACATGTCTGCAACACCGAGGCAGACAGATAAGCTCTCATAATAGCAATCCATTGTGAATAGCAGGGTAATTTCCCCTCAGTATTGTGTCCTGCTGCTGATTCTTTGCTCATTAGTTTGTGGCTCAGAATGAGGTCAGGAAATGAGAGCGGAAAAACTGAGAGGAATGCAGGAGAGAGCGCCAGCCAGGTATACTGCTGCGTGTGTGTGTTTATGTGTGTACTCTGGCTGCTGCTGCATATTTGCATAAGCATCAGAGTGGAACCTAAATGCAGAGGTTTGCTTGTGAGAAACTGGGGTTGATTTCTCTGAAGCACTGAATTACTCCATAAATCCATTTATCAGTGCTGATAATGGTTCCATTTCTGTATCCTCCCCCGAGTTAATAAAAAACCTGGGTGTGTTAATCTCTGTATCAACTAATAACTTTTATCTCCTCCTTTTTACTAGAAGTAAATCAAACCTTCGGTTAGTCATTTGTCTGTTCTCATCTATCTGTTTATAACTTTTGTTACTTAACCTGGATTTAAAAAAAAAAAATGTTTTGCCACTTGAGGGCAGCACAACAAGCTGTAAACACAATATTGACCAATTATCACCAGTTATCGTCAGTAAGTTGAAAGAAAGAAGACCAGCAGCGTTTTGACTTGTGTTTGTTGGCACCTGATGAATATAAGGGACAGATAGAATATAAAAAACTAATGTTTATAGTTGTTCCAAACAGCCTCTAAGGCAGAGTGATGGAGAGGACGGGGACGCAGCATTGTTTAAATATGGAGATAACACTTTTTCTAGCAGGAAGACATTCATAGTGTTTCATTAGTTTTTCACATGTAAAGTTATAGAGACAGTTGTGTAACAAATGTTTCAGAAAATTATAGAAATCATGTCGGGCACGTTCCCTCCAATCTGAAGTTGAAAGCGGGATGGTGAAAGCACTTCTGCTGGAGTACACTGGCATCTTCATTCTTTTTTTAGCTCTGTTTTTGGTCTCCACCACCAGCTTCTGAGGGAAATATCTCTCTCTTTAGATGCTAAATGCTCCACGGTGTTCACCAGCTCGTCGCTGACTGTGCTTGTTTGGTGCTGAGCAGGTGGTGTACAGCAGGTTTTTAGAGCCTTTTCTCTGAAAACAGATGTTTGCTGCATCCAAAGAGTGAGAACAGACTAAACCAGAACAGTTTCAGGCCATAAAACCAAAACAAGCAGCTGAAAGACACTAAAACACTGAGAGCTAAGAGAAACTGCAGTTGTTGTAATTGTAATTGTTGTAATTCTCTGTAGGTTAATCATTATTAGTGACCCACTTCACATTACATGCAGTCATTTCATTCATCGTTACTTTGAAAATATTGATTTAGAGCAGCTTTAAAGCTGCAGAAAGCTACACCTCAATGGATTCAATTAAGAATTCAGTTTCAGATTTGATCAACTCAGTTTCCTGCACTGCCTCAATAAAGACCATCTCCAATAATGAAGTTGTTATTAGATATTTATACATTGTGTGACCAAAAACGTTATTTGAATGTGTATTGGAAAATAGGGATGAGCACTTTTCACCTATTTCTGGATTGCTGTTTTATGTCATTGTAAAATGAATTCTTTCTGGGGTTTTGGTTTATTTGGCAAATTTTTTTCTGGTATTTTATTGACTAAATGATGCATTGATAATGAAAATAATCATTAGTTCCAACCCCAAGTGCTGCCGTAGTTACTTGTGCAGAAAAGCATGCATCTTGGACCAAGGGGAAGAATGACAAAGGGAAAAGGAAGTAAAGAGGGAAGGAGCAGAAAAACGAGAGACGTTATAAACTCTGGGAGCCATGAACCCCCATATTTGTGTCTGCTCCAAACCATAAACTGAACCCAAGGGTGTAAGAGCAACAGCAGTAGTGTGTGTGTGTGTGTGTGTGTGTGTGTGTGTGTGTGTGTGTGTGTGTGTGTGTGTGTGTGTGTGTGTTTATCTACGTGTCCTCTGTTCCTGCTTATTTTATGTTTTTTTTTTTTGTTTTTTTTTTCTCTATTGCTCATATTTTCCATTCTGAATAAATGTCCTAAGCATAGCTGAAGCTTGATGTAGTCTGTCAGGCCATTTAAACACACTACACACACACACACACACACACACACACGGTGAGAAACTTGCCTCTGGCCAAGTCTTTCTCTGTATATCAGCTTCCAAGTTGTATTCTTATTCCTTAATTCTGCTCCTTTGACGGTTTCCTGGTCATGTTTGGAAGCAGGATTGTTTGTGTTGCAGGCCAAGCACCAATGGAAACCTTTAGTTTGGGTTTTCATTGACTGGACTTCTGTAGATGCTGAAGCTCATGTTGTTGTCAGTGCCATGCCTCAATGTGGTATGTGCACATGAGACTTCAGGCAGCTCTGGTTGTTGTTGTGGCTGCTGTCCATCTGCCCTTTTTTTAACCTGGGAGGCGGTGGATAAGAATCTGGGGCCTTGGTGATGATTCACCATCCTCAGCTCTCAGTGGAAGCATGTCATGAGGTTATGATCATATCTTCAGAGCGCTAATGATGAGTTGAGTGGGGGCGCAACTGACGAATTGTCTTTGGTTCTGAACTGTTGGTCGGATAAAACAAAACATTTTGTGGAATTGTGACGTGATTTTCACTATTATTTGATTCTCAACCAAACAACTGATCAAACAGGAAAATAATCTGTTCATGAATCAATAAGGAAAGTAATTTCTAGTTCCAGCCCTGCGTATCTTATTATATTTAAGGCTGCAACAATTAGTTGAACGACAGAAACATAATGATTATTTTTTATAAACAAACAACTGAAAATTGCTGTTTCAGCCTCTTAAATATGAGAATTTCTTGCTTTTCTCTGTTTGATATTTTTGTGAACTGAATATTTTGGGGTTTCTGACTGATGGTCAGACAAAACAAGACATTTGAAAATGTGACCTCGGACATTTTGAAACCTGAATGAATAATTTTTCATTACTTTCTGACATTTTGCAAACACATTGAGAAAATAACCAGCAGATTGACGATGAAGGTGTTTGTTAGCAGCAGAGATCTGACACCATGTTCCTCTCTGTTTCCTCAACAGTGATTCGAGCAAAGGTGGTGGGAGAGAGAGAGGTGGATTCAGGGAATGATATCTACGGGAACCCCATCAAGAGGATCCAGTATGAGATCAAGCAGATCAAGGTAAGAACAGTAGTAATTTAGTCAAGAGGGTTTTATGTTCAGACTTTGACTCCTCCCTCCTGACCTCTGACCCCCCTCTCTGTGGTTTTGTTCCAGATGTTCAAGGGGCCTAACCAGGACATTGAGGATGTGTTCACTGCCCCTGTGTCTGCTGTCTGTGGTGTCACCCTGGATGCCACTGGCAAGAAGGAGTACCTGATCTCAGGTCTGTATATAATAAATATTTGTTATTATTTGCATCAGCTTCTCAAATGAGAGGAATTGCTGTTGGTTTGTTTTTTTTGACTGTTAGTCAAAATAACAAATATTAATGTGTTACTTTGGGCTTTCGTAACATCTGATTGGTAATTATTAATTTCTGACATTTTGCATCTTAAGCAAAGAACTGACGTGTCTGAAAATACTATGCGTTTTAATTTCTGATCAAGTAAATGGAAAAAAAGTAAAAGTAAGATTCAACATATAAACAAAAAGTGAGAGAACAGACAGACAGATTGAAAAGCATCAGAATTTCACAGACAGATAATCAGATAAGGACCTGCAGGTATAAACAGCTGGGCAGACAAACACGAGGTTGTATAAAGACTAGCGTGCCATTTTGTGTGTTGGAGGAGTAACTGTTTATGTTATTATGGGTAATGATACGCTGCCGACTACTCTGTGGAAACTGGGAGTGACCTTGTCTGTCGTCTCGGGCTCTCGGGAGATGTAAATGTACGAATGGTTTAGCTCGTTCTCCCTGCTCGAGGTGAGGTGACCATGAAGTGAAAGTATAATATTTCACTCTGCAAGATAATACCCTGAAAGGAGCATTTTCTAATTGTCTGTATGTGATGTGCCTTAGTGACTGTCTATGACCTTGTATTCACATTTACTTTCACAGATGTATTCTTGAGGCTGCATTTTTATATCTGCATAGCCTTTCTCACACTCTACTGTGATTAGTCGTATGAACCATTTTTGTTAAGTAACCTTAAAGCAGCTGTAAGCAATAGTTTTATATAAACAATAGATAGCTTTGGCCCCCTTTGGCTTTACGGAGCTTTAAAGAAAACTTTGCCTCACTCCCACCGCTCTCATAGCATCATTTTCAGTCACAGTAGGCAGTTGTTTGCGAGGAAAAAGCTCCATTAACCCACTGTACACTACCTGCGGCAAAGTCAGCGGCTAGCTGCTAAACAGAGTGGAGTATTTAGCACCTGAAGAGTAAAATATTTCCCTCAGGAGTTGGTAGAGACCAAAAACAGAGCGAAAAGCGAGTGAATATAGGTGATTGATTCATGAAGTGGGGGAAAACACAGCTCTAAATTAATGCTGACGTTGCTCCATAGTGACTGGATGTGTAAAAAAGCAGCTGTTTGCTAGTTTTGTTTTGTTTGGTAGCACCGTTCGTCAACTGAAGAGGTGATGATCTGCCGATGTTCCGGCTCTCCACCAGAGGGTGAATAATCAGATTTCCAAACATGTCGAACTAAAACTTTAGCACTTGCACGCTAAACCTGGCTGGTATTGTGATTGGAGAGCAGCACAGGCCGTCAGCATCAGAATGAGACATAGTACAGCCAGTAGAGGAGACACAGAGGACCATGATGTCATGCATGCTCTGGTTTCCCCATCGCAGACAGAGATGCACCCGCAAACACTCGCCCCTAATTACATAGAGTTGTAAGGAGAGGAACTGCTGAAGCCAGCATTTCCTGTCTCTTCCCAGACTCTTTTTTTTTTCTCAAGATGTAGGACAAGGGCAGTGAGAAAGAAAGTTAACTTTCTGCCGAGCAGGGCATCTTTTGAAATGACTCATCCTGTCTTTAGTTTGAAGGGTTAACAGTTGGAAGGCTTGCAGTGAAACATGAGTCAGTCCCGTCTGGGAGGACATCCTGTGAAGACTTCAACATGTTGAGAGTTGCTCTGCAGAGAGATAGTGGTGAAGTGAAGTACACGTTAGATCTGTAAACCCAACTCGAAATATCTTCTTGTTTTGACTGCTTCGACCCGTGCGTGAAACATAAACTCCAGTTTTTCACGAGGACAGGTGGTCTGTGTTGATGCCTGTAGGCACCAGTCTGAGAAGTAACAGATATTATCAGTTTTACTTGTGAATCTAATCTTTTATATTTTGTGACCTTTTGTCCAATGAGAACATGTCTATTGATGCATCAGGAGCTGGGTGTTGGTGTTCTATTGTATGTATGATCTTGTTATGTCTGAATTTTCTGTCACATGTCTGTCATTGTGACGCTTTTATCGTTGTTTTGTTCCTCTACAGGCAAGGCAGAGGCCGGTGGGCGCATGCATGTGACCCTCTGTGATTACATCATGCCCTGGGACTCCTTGAGCGCCACCCAGAAGAAGAGCCTCAGCCAGCGCTACCAGATGGGCTGTGACTGCAAGGTAAGGCGGTGGACGGCCCTGTGTGTGTATGGTTTATCTCCCAGACTTCAAAAAAGAAAAACAGGCTCCAGTTATTTCCCGTCTGGGGCGCAAAACCAGACATAACAGTCGAAACGAGATGAGACAAGAGGCAGAACAACAACAAACAGCCATCTTTTATTCAGTCAACATATACTTCTAGGGACTATTTCTTGACCCAGCGCAGCAAGTGGAGACCTAATAAACATCCAAGAAACCACAACTTGTTTTTGCACTTGTGTTTTTGAGTAGATTACACAAACAAGATACAACATTTTAATTAGCTGTAGGCTCTGGGGAAAAAAAATTGAATGAGCAAATTTCTCAAAATGTTGAACTACTCCTTTAAATCATAATTTTGACAGATATAGATGGTATTTTATGTTCTTGTACATCAGACAACAATTAACATTTGAGAACTTCTTCCAATAAGTGACACAAATTTTTTTTGTTTGTTTGTTTTTTAGAAAAACATGTAATTTCTTTAAACTATAATCCATAAATCCTTTCTCTCTCTGGTTGATTTGGTGGCTCGTGGTTACTGGTGGTAACAGCGTGCAGGTTAATACAACAGCAAACACCTTGAGCAGCATTTTTGTGAGAAATACAACTGTAGAACAACGGGTGTATCAGTTTACAGTGCAGCCAAACAAATGAATGTTGCAGTTGCAGCCAGCATTAACAAATACATTGCATTTCCTGTGGTTGCGTCACAATAAAAGCCCCCCATGGTTTTGCCAGTTAAGCGCGAAGCAGCGACAGTAGAATAAACCATTTGAATTAGCAGTAACACGTGA
The DNA here is from genome assembly GCF_002814215.2 of Seriola lalandi dorsalis. NCBI lineage: Eukaryota > Metazoa > Chordata > Actinopteri > Carangiformes > Carangidae > Seriola > Seriola lalandi. The sequence continues at coordinate 398,290 of NW_019525472.1, read as the reverse complement.
GTGAGCAGTAAACAGAAAGGCTGTTCTATGTATGAGATCTATGAGAGAATTATGCTGGGTCCTGGGAATCCTTGGCCTGTCCTTCGGTAGGCAATCTGAATCCATCTCCACCTTTACCAATGAAATTATATATAGATAGATAATTAATCAATGTAAATACATTGAATGGCTATTATGGCAACAAAGCAGACCATAAATAGTAACAAAAATGGCATCTGATTCCATGAAAGTTTTGAGGATTATAACTTCAAGGTCGTCCTGTGGCCTGATGCTTAAGACACATACCACAGCTTGATTCCTGGCGGGTTGACCTTTGTTGCCTGTTTTCCTGTCGTAAATCAGCCATGATTTTATTCGATCACTCAGAAAACAGTCAGCCAATCAGAAGAGAGGCTCTCTTCTGACCTAAAACTACACTGAGATGGTTTTTTGGTTCTTAAAACTACAAACATTTCTTCGTACAGATCAACACTTGAAATAAAACACAAGGAAATGCGTAAAATAACCTTTAAAGTCTTAAATATTTCAAACAATACCCGGCCTAAACAATAAAAATGAAATACACTAATGTCAGTGCTCGACTTAAATTCCCTGAGCAGGTTATACAGTTTAGGGACATTGTTTTGTGTGTTTCTGCAGATTGTGCGCTGTCCCTCTTTGCCCTGCGAGATCTCGGCTCCCGAGGAGTGTCTGTGGACGGACCTGATGATCGAGAAGCAGGTGCACGGGCGCCAGGCCAACCACTACGCCTGCGTGAAGAGGGCAGACGGCTCCTGCTCCTGGTACCGCGGCGTCGCACCGCCCAAGAAGGAGTTCCTGGACGCAGAGGACCCTTAGTCGCTTGACGCATGCCTGACTGCCCACTGCACAGCCTGACGAAAATAAATGTAAACGATTCCATTGAAATGAAATATAACAACATCAGGCAAAGTGATTTTTGATAAAAAAAAAAGTAAAGCTATTGTAACTGAAATTACCCGCTGGTCTGAAAACAATCTCTTTGTATTTGTTGTCTGTAAGCATTTCAGTCAGTTTAAGCAACATGAAGCCACTTTCAACCTCACAATTGCTCAACATTAACTGACTGAAGAGGCTCAGAGGTTGTTCTCAGACACAGCGTCTCTGTAAAAAACAAATAAAATAGCATCATGAGAAATAGACTGGTCGAGTGATGATGTAACTTCCTCCTGAGGCTGGCGTCAGGAGGATATAAATTCTCGTTGAGACAGAGCACTTCCTGCCCGGCAAAGCTCTTTAACAGCTCTGCTCTCCGACTCCGCAATCAATCCCCGATCTACGATGACGATCATTCGTTACCCATTGTGTTTCTACTTTTATTACCTCATTCTCCATTTTATTCCAAAGCCAAATTCCAAGTTGCCTTTTTTTAAATGATTGTCTCCCTCTCTGCGAACACTATTAGTTACTGCTTCTCTCATCTTCTCTGCTGGGAACTGTTTGGCGGCCGGTGACATCGGACGCCCACGGCATGTTTTTTACTGTTTCTTTAAAAAGAACATGATTCATCTCGCATGGCTGATATGTTCTGGTTTCATTCGGTGAAAATCTTTTTCTTGTAGTGATTTCTTTCTTTTTTTAACAGCAGCCTGTGACCGTCACAGGCCTCACTGGACCAGTCTATGCTGTGTGAAGATGAGCGCTCTAAATTTAAACCTGCTCGTGAGGTAAAAACAACACCTCGCCACTTGCCCCACAGTCCAATCAGAAACATCCCAAATTTCTCACTCTTCCTCCTCCTTTCTTCTTCTTCATATCCTCACCTCTGTCCCTTGTTATCCCCACTATGTAGCTGTACAGTACCTATGCATATACTTTTGTTGTTACTTGATAATTATTATTTACTGCATTAGAACTAGATTTGCACTTTTTGAGGATGAGTTCCAGTAAAGACAAGAGCCTGAACACTCTGATGTGACAGTTATTATCTTTCGCCCAGACCGACAGATCCACCTCAGGTGCAGATATTTCGCCTATTTTGAGTGCTTTTGGTGATCCATATCCACAAACGCAAGCTTATTCTTGCTATCTTTGTAACAGATCAAATAGTATTTGCAGTGAAAGAAAAACAAAAACAAAAAAAAAGTGGCGTGTGCGAGGTTCGGATATAAGGGATCTTTTTGCAGATTTTATGTGTGAAAGAGAAACAAAAAGAGCTCGTGGGATGTTATTTCAGTGTCTTTGTATTATCTGTTGATTGTAAATGCAAACAGCAGTTTTCATGATTTGCCAATATACTCTCGCAGACATTTCATCTCATGAGTAATAAGGTCTTTACACGCTTAATGTTAGCTTTGACTTGTCTTTCCTGCTCCTCCCAGTTATTAATGAAAGCTTTATCGCTGTCCTAGAAAGCAAGTTACTCAATCGAAGTTTACAGTGCTGTTTTATACACCTCAAGCTACATTAACAAAAAAATATATATATGATGGAGTATTAGAGGCATAATTTAAAAGTAAACTCTTTCCATTTTCCATTACTTTGTATTTTTTCAGTGTTATTATTATACCTGTCATGATTTTTGTGTGTTCTCGCTGTCTATGTCTACGATGTCTTTAGCTGTAGTGTTGAGTTGAGAAGGTCCTCTTGCGCTGGAATAACGTGAGAGTGAGAGAGATTAATCCTTTTTGGAGAGAAATGAGAAATGGGTACCTTGTGTGAATAGAGGACTGTGCATGTGTTTGATGCTTTGTGTAAGTCCGGGCGAAGGACAAAAATATTCAGTATTATCAAATAAAAACCACACGTTTGAAAGAATCAGCACTGGCTGTGTGAGTCATTTGAATGTTGGTGCGTTTTGGGTTTTGAGGTGAAGTGATGCAGGCTTTGGTTTTTTTGGGGGGATCGCATTCACTCCAAAAGACCCAAAATAACTACAATAGCACATCATGAAAGTAATACTATCAATGCAGACATTTGTTTTTATTATGAGATGTTACTTCACACTGCTTCTTTTTTACAATAAGAGATTATTGCTCGTCATGTTTGCAGCTGTGGGGATGGCAGTGTCAGTCTGTCCGTCACATCCAGACTGAAATACCGTTCGACTGTTTGCCTTGATTTTTTTTTTTTTTTACAAACATTTATGGTCCCCAGGCAAAAATCATAATGATTTGGTGATCCCCTGACTATTCCTCTAGCGCCACCATGAGGTTGACATTTGTGGTTTCAAACCAAAACATTTATTAGGATGAATTGTATCACCTCAGGTGATCTTCTGCTTTTGTAAAGTCAATATTTCAACATGTCCAATACTTTAAAACCTAAGCCTTAAAAACAAATGACATTCTCATCAGCTGTACTTAAATGCTAATTACCAAATGTTAGCATGTTGATAAACTAAGACACAGTGAACATTATACTTGCTAAACAGTAGTATTTAACTTGAAGTGATGTTGCAATCTCTTATTGCATGCAAGAGGCAGCACGTGATTGGCTGCAGCTTCGCTTTGAAAGCATTTAGTGAACAATCATGATTGACAATCAAATCATGATGAACATAGTGCATTATACATTATTATATATACAATATAGTGGCGTGACAGGCCACAGAGCCATGCCTCTAGCTGGCATATACAATGAACTCTTATTGTGAAAAGAAGCAGTAAGAAATAACATTTGATAGTGATGAGACGAGTTTAAAAAATACATTTGATTATTCCACTATTGTATGGTGTATAAATAATAACAATAAAAGTAATATAAATGCTGTACTTATATAATTATTCATTCCTTAATGTCTTGTTTATTTTAAATCTGCACAATAACAACCACTACAATCCTTAATGACTTGCAGTAATAAAAAGTTCCTGCCCATAAAACAAATCCTCTGGAGGACAGTTTCTTAATTTTTCACATTTCGTGGCATGTCAGATTTCACCTCCAAACTTGTATCATATTGGTATGTTAAGCATTTGAACTTGACCTTCATTTGGATGCTGTTAATTTCTCACTTTGGATGTGAGAGCGGAGTGGAGAGGCTGTGTTGGGAGCAGGGCAGACAAATACGCTTAAATAGATGTGGTAATCGACTCAACTAGGAAAATATTTGAGAAATGTGCAGGCTGAGCCCAGACCGGGCGGTTTTGTCATCTCTGTTCAGTCTCTCCTCAGTAATGTCAAACAGGATCATAATAATCATCCGGTGTCAGAGGGGAATTCACTTCTTCCTACATGGAGCTTTAATTTGGACACTCTGAGGTCAGGTCGTTGTTGTCATGAGGGAGAGTGTAAATTAAATCAGAACTATATTTAGGTGAAGTGGACTGATGCAGGGTGTCGACGGCTGCCCTTTGTCACTTCTCTTAATATGTTTTTGACTTCTCCCTTTGTGTATGAAACCAGTTGGGAAACTCTTGATTACGTGAGGTCCTTGAAGCGTTGCTGCAACCTCTGATTTGCAATCTTGGTTGCCCAAGACAGAGACGGCAGACAGGAAGTTTTCATCCAAACAAGCGCAACAATTGTGAACAAATGAATCGTGAACCTAAAAAAAAAAAAAAGTAAACCATTAACTACATAATGTTTGACCAAAGGCAGCAGAAAGTCTTTATGACAATTACTCCCCTGTATTTATAAATATATGGCTTTTTACCCGCTGATATATCTGGTGACATGCTTCTGATGAGCTGAATGAGGAGATGAAGTGAGTATGATGTTGTATTACTGGGTGGTGACACCTTTTAAATAGTGAAGTGGAGCCACATGACGCAGAAAAGGAGGAATTTGACCATTTAACACCTTAACATCAAAATAACTTTAAAGACTTTAAAGAGTTATATTTAATGGTTTAAAGATATTTTATTTTTCTATATATACCGTGGCAATAGCAAGACAATGATGCAGTTAATGAGGCTATTGGTAAAAACAATAGACTTTTGAATGATAGAGATGTACGACGATGTGAGATGACATGGTCAAAGTTTTTGCTAAAATACTTACAAGTAATAATGGACACGGGTACATTTTATGGCATAAAGAGTTTGAGGACAGTGACAGTGAGAATTATCAATTTAAATTAAACTAATACATGATCAGAAGGCTGAGTCTTCCAAAATATTCCCCACAAAAAGCATAATTCATACAGCAGAGATTTAAAGCTCATTTCAAACTCACAGGATTCATATTCCCGTACTAAACATCGGTTGTCTTTCTAACCTGCTGACATAAAAGCATATCAATCAAATTTGGTCCAGTATAGCTGCACTGTTATGTTCCTGGTGTAAGTAATTCATACATTTGCACAAACACCGTCCCTTGTAGTTTTGATGCCACCCAGTGGCCACCAGAGGACACAGCAGCTTCTTCAAAACAAGGTTTCTTCTGCTTATCTGACCCCACGCTTTCAAACAGGAAGGTACGGCAGTTATATTAATGTAGCGCATTTAATTACAAGAAAAGATACAGCATAGCACAGTATAATACAAGGTAATGCAACAATAACAAGAAGAAAAACTCAAGAAATCCAGAAAAAAATCATAACCCTTGAAAAAAGTTAGACACAGCTGAGACAGATCTCAGGTTGTTGCCGTTTGCTCCATAATTACAGGAGCAAAAAAGATGAAAAGTCTTTACAACTCATCCTCTGGGGACCATGACTAACCGGTTTTCATCCAAACGTAGTGCTAATTTTAACCGAATTTTGAGAAAAATCCGCAAAAGAAAATGTGAATTAATACATCGGGTGCCATTGAACCATGGTAGAAGAAGAGGATACAACAAGTTGACGTAACTAAAAGAGTGCCAGTAAAACCACAAACAGTGGTTCATCGTCTACCTCCATTTGTAGTCTTTAGCTCAGTCACATGCCTCATATATGTCATGATTTTACTTGCTGAGCCTGTTGAACTTGGTCACATTTTGCTTCTATGGACACGATAACTTTTCCACCTCAGCCAAGGATAAAATAAGGATTACATTTTTCTTTGGTGATATTTCGAGCAGTTTCCACTCAGGGTTTTTTCTTATGTACAAATTGAAAAAATTTGTAAAAACAGGTGGATAGAAACCCACTTAATGTCTTGACCAACCTTTCACAGCAGTCCACTCAGTAATTAAACATGGTGGCGCAAGAACTCAGAGGAAGTCATTAAGATTCATCCTCTGGGGACCATGAATGCCTGTACAAAAATTCATGGCTGTCCATCCCTCAGATGTTGAGATATTTCAGTCTGGATCGCAGTGGTGGACAGTCCGACCAACATTTCCATCCCCAGAGCGTTGTTGGTTAAAAACACTTAACTGATAATAAAGTTGTGATGTATACAACACGTGGCTGATCCCACCCACAATCTCTACGCCACATTTGCTGCAGTTCTCAGGGGTTTAAACAAGGAGCACAGTCATTCTTAAGAGATGTTACTAATGTGAATCATGACTGAAGCAGCTGTCACAGAAAGAAACTCCCCACATTACATTGACGTCTCCAGATAACTTAGCTGAATTTTCCTTAACTTGTGAGTCTGACTGTCGTGTGGAGTCATAGCTCAAGGATGCATCACTACACTCACAACACCTAAGGAATTCACACAATAAAAGATCAATAATTTAAATTTGACACACAAATTGGATGATTTTGTGTTGTTAGTGATCCAACTGCAACAGTCTAGTTCCTCTCATCACCAGATCTGGACTTTTAATGCACGTCAATCTAATGGATTACCATGGAACTAAATTATTGTCTTTTTCTATGTAATGTTTTTGGGTTCCATTTTTCTCTTACAAGGTCCTTTGCCTCTAATCCTCTTTTCTTTATATTGTCTTGAAAAAAAAACACATGACTCAACGTAATGGAAAACACTTAAGATGTTTCAAAGGCCTATTCAGTGATGCTTTGCCTCACTTGTTAAATTGTTTGAGATATTTTTCCTAGCCAAAAGTTTATTCTGTTAGATACCTTCAGGTCAGGACACTCTGTGCTGCATCAAATACTACAATCAAATCTCCTCTTTTGAAAGCATCAGTCCTCTCATTGCTTTGAAAAGTGAAATGTTCTCCCTTGAACACTAAAGCAATATTATCTAAAATGTGTAATAAGTTATCATAATTCTAGCTCTCAGTTATTGAGACTTAGAAGGATGGTTTTCAAACCTTTTTCTCAAATATCTGTTGGTGAAAATACACTTGATCTCCTGTGTATCAGTTTAATTCACTTTATTTGACTCATATGAAAATATGAGATGTGGGCAGCAGTTCATGAGCCTGGAAATCAGTCTAATGGGTTATCTTAAACCTGAAAAAATGCGCATCATGTTTAGCATTCTTTGAGAGTTTACATTCTTGTTTCGACCTTGTCTTTTAACTGAATTCCTCTCACCAGACTCCATGGCAGACAACTTCTCCCCTGTTATCTGATTCATTTTAGCCAAGCTAGTGGCAAAAACTTCACGCTTACATTTGTGTTTTTCAGTGAAATGTTAGCTAACTCTGGTACTGTACATTAAATGGTATGTTTAATATAGTACATGATTAGCTGAACTGCATATTCCCATTTTATTATTACTAACTGAATAAATTAGTTTTAAAGAAAACAGGGTATGTCAACATCACCTTTTAAATAGAGGCAGACGATACCACAAATTTTATGCATAATACTGTGGCCATAAACCCCCATATTACTTTTCATTGTTAAAAATAGCTATTTACTAACAAGCAAGGGAGATAAATATGTTATATATGATTTATGAGGGGAATGTTACTTCTGAATATATTTTAACTACCACCAAATAACTTACCAAACATGAGGGATTTCTTAGAGATCTTACATGAGGAATATGTTTGTTTGTTTGTTTGTTTGTTTGTTTGTTTGTTTGTTTGTTTGTTTGTTTGTTTGTTTGTTTGTTTGGTTGGTTGGTTGGTTGGTTGGTTGGTTGGTCGGTTGGTTGGTTCCCAAACAAGATTTTGTGTGAGTAGTATTGATATTTTAGGGCTCGACCTGCCCACCTCTACTTTTCAGTTAATACGGCGTGTTAGCAAACAGTTACTTATTTACACGTCCAGCAGCTACGAAGCAACATTATCATTCATTTGGAGTCATGTTTGCACCTGATGAATGTAACATTCATTCTCTTTTAACTCTGTTTTTTGTCTCAACCAACCCTTGGCAGCTGTGACTGTCTGATACTTTATAATGATGGTTGGTGTTTAGAGCTTTTTCACATGAAAACTGTGTAAAATTGACACTATGAGAACTGTGATAGTGGACCAAAATAGTGTGGCTGTGGGCCAGAAAGATATTTTTTTAAACAGGGGATTATACATGTATATTTTTATACATTTTGATATCACTTCCCACTCAGTGAAACAGAAGCTGCCTCCTGCATCAGCTTAAATAATGAGCAGCAGAAGACGGTGCAACACAAGGAACTTTAACCCAACTGCATATATCATCTAAATATATCGGAAAGGTCCATTTGTGTGCAGTTTGTCAGCATCACTGATGAAGCCTGATGCTGTGGAAACACACTTCCTCTCTCTCTTTTTTTAAATTTCATATGCAAATCACATGAAAGTTCACTGGAGCTACTTACATCGTTCCACCTACTCTTCCTCTGTTTGTCAGCACCACCTGCCACCTGTGACACTAGATATATGTACTTTTATAAATATACAGTGGGGTCTAAAACTCCTCCCATTTAAGTTGATGGGAAAGTAGCCTGGTCAAATACTTTTGGACCTCACTGAAGCTCTGTATCATATTTTTGAGTTTGAAACTTATAAAGCCACAAAATGCATCTTGTTTGTGAGATTAGGGAAACATTATGGTCATGATCTCAAATGCAAGATGTAAGTTCATCTTCTAAAACTGCACATAACTATAATTTTTTACATCTATTTAATTTTGTTACATTTGTCATAATAAAATAATACTATGTGTAGTTTTGTATAATTGTTGTTTTCACCTAGAGACAGAAAGAACAGACGCTCTGGGAAAGGGAAAGATGAAAACACTGTGGACTGAAAAGTGGCTGAAAAAGTTCGAGAGTGGAAAGGGTCAAGTGCAACGGAAAGAGGTCGGCTCTACAGAGAGGGAAGGGGGGCGGGGGGGGGGGGGGGGGGGGGGGTGGGGGGGGGGGGGGGGGGGGGGGGCGAGGATCAAAGACACAAATAGATTTAATGAGTTAAAGAGAAAGCGAGAAATCAGTGATGCTCATGGGAAATGTAACGCATGTGAAGGTGTGGGGGGGCAGCGGAGAAATTCAAAGAACTAAAAGGGAAGTTGTATCAGAAGGGGGGAAATGTTTCCACACTCACTCACACACAGTGTTTGCCTGAATAGTGGCACTGGTCCTTTATGGCAGATGCAGAATATATTTAGCTCTAGAAGCTGTACGCAGGCCTATAGATGAGCCTCTCTAACAACTGCTGGCATTCTTCACACCTTTTAAATAGTGAGTTGTTATACATGACATGAAGATCATGATGGGAAACCCTCCATCATAGTTACTGCTTCTTCTACTGCCACTGCTGTTAACTAAATGGCTACTGTTGACATTACTGCTCCCTCTTCAGAATACTATTTAGGAAATATCATTGACCTTAAATAAAGCACTGTGTACTGGGGAAGAGCTGTGCAATATGTTTTAAATTTGATGGACTTGTATTGAAGCTCACTCCAGTCGGCTCCTTGTTGTCTGCGCATTCTCAAAGTAAAAAACTTGCTGTTAAAAAAGATGATAAAAATGCTACTGCCATGGCTGAATTAACATTCCTCCCACTCTCTCCTCATTGTTTATGGTGTTTCTATAATTGAATACTGCCTGGACCCTGGTGTGGTGTGTGGTATTTTCAATATAACACTGAAAGACAAAGGGACCCTCTTCAAGAGGAGGCCTTATGACTAGAAAATAAAACAAAGGACCCACATCAAGGCCCTCTCTTGTCATGTCAGTTGATACGGTAGTGCTGCATGCTTCCGATAAAAAATAAAAATAATTTAAAAAAATCAGTCAAGTGACCACAAACCAGCTGACACACAGTGAGCCTTGGGGCTTTTGGGTTTATGGGGCTGCGGGACAGTTGCCTAATGTGCCCAGTCGGCCGCTGCTACTTTTATATTGAAGGCTACCACGGGTATCATTACTGCTCCTGCTGCTATTATTAAGATCTTTAACTGCAGTAGGTTGAATTTTTTTTTTTGTTTTTGTTACATGTCACTTGAATCAGAATCAGCTACACTGGTCAAGAAAGTATTAAGATTATACAGCATATATAGTAGGGGAGACCGGGGATGGTTGTAACAAAGGGATAGTTGTAACAGCATCACTTTCACCAATAAGGGATAACATAAGAGTCATGTGATCAATTTCATGTATATCCACTTCCTCCCTGATCTTGCATGTGAATTTGGATGGCTGTGAGAGGAAGTGTGCAGATTTTACAGTCAAAACATCAATTTTCAGGTAAGAAAGTAATTTTTGGGACCAAGTCTATATTTTGATTAGTACTGATGCTGTTGAAGTTTGAATTAGGTAACTTCTATCGGGTAAGAGAGTAGGTTCTTACGTAAAATGTGAGTCATTTCATCCATGCTAATTTCAAACCACCATGCTGATACAGCTAGGTAAACATTGGCTGACAGGGGTGGGGATAGTTGTAACACCATATAAGAAAATGTTACAACCATCCCCATAATCACAATTCACATATTTTCTCTATCCTACTCCTTTTTTTCAGTATGCCAAGACA
>NW_019525472.1:377018-387566 GCF_002814215.2 Seriola lalandi dorsalis | reverse complement strand
CACCCCTGGAAAACCCACATACATCTGTCACCACTGTGACTCTGATCACTCTGATTAGATGGATAACACACACTCAAGTTCATGTTTTATCATTTAAGACAGACACAGTATGCATGTTTGTTGTTTTACTAATTGTCAAACGTCTTCCTGTAATTTTACATGGATTATGAGCTACTTCTGACCTCCTGCTGAAGGTTTCCATTTGTATGTGTAACATTCATAGGTATTATCAGGATATGTTCTTTAAAAAAGCTCTTTTAATGTTAACACTGACACTGTTCTTCATTTAGCCATCAGTGATGAGTTATTTTTGTTCTTAGTGAAGCACAGGAAGATGCTTTAGTGTTGGCACATGCACAATAAACTTATATAGATGCATATTTTGTAGTGTAGTCTCAGTTTTTAGTTCTTCAATCTTGCTGTTACAATTTACCCCAGGTTGTGTTACAACATACCCTGGTAGTGGGGTAGGTTGTAACAATGGCACTCCTTGCATTTGACATCAAATAATGAATTCTGTGATATAGTTGGAGAAGTTAAAAACATTGCTATTTGTAGTAGACAAATGAGGGTACTTTGTATCAAAATCTGAGTACCCTACCGCAAACATTCTGCAAGTTATAGGAGCTGAGTCAAAAAGTGTTACAACCATCCCCGGTCTCCCCTATATACAGCAGTATGTTTTTCTACTAGTGATACTAACTGATAATTGATTGTTTCTTTCTCTATAGGGTCCATCTATACTGTTTAATGTTTGTACTGAACTTCTTGATGACAAATTCACATAAAATTGAACTTAAATTAAATACAAATACGTTCACATACATTTTCATTGAAGGACTTTTGCTTGTCAATGAGTTTCTTTAAACTGCACTGTTACTACTTTTTCTCACTTAAGCGTATGAATATATGTGATATGAAGCAAGTGTCTGCGTTTGAATGAGTGTGTGTTTGCTCAGCTCTGACTAAATTAAACTGGGCTCGGGGGTGTGTGTGTGTGTGTGTGTGTGTGTGCGTGCGTGTCTGTGTGTATGGGGGTGTGAAGCAGGAGGATACGAGGTTGCGTGCATGTGTGTGTGCATTTGTCATCACTTCCAAGAATACATCAACAACTGTTCAAAATAACACAGCAGTGGGTGTGTGTCTATATGCAGTATGTCTGTTCTTTTATGTGTGTATTTATGAGTATTTTTATGTGGAGAATGTTTTTTTTTTTTGTCACTTCACAGACATCCATCAACAAGTGTGTCAAAGTGACAGGTTTTTTGTGTGAACAGTAGTGGTAGTGTGGAGTGTGTGAGGCTGAATTCAGGAGTGAGGTCAAGTGTGCGAACATGAGGCAGGAGGGAGGAGAGAGAGTGAGAGTGGAGAGTGTTTTTTTTCTGAGAGTCTGTCAGAGTCTGGTGGCAGTCGGAGGAGAAAACGCTGAAGCTCGGCTTATTCAATCAAGCTTCTCCCTGTGACCAGAGCTGGAGCCTGCGGCTGCTTCGGTCTTCTTTTAGTCAAGTATGACGCCGTCTTAAGGGGGAGTAAAAGAACAGAGATGCTGAGAGGGTACTGTTAGCCTGAAACGCTTGTTTTGTCACAAACTCCTGAATTCACAGTGTTGTGATGGGGACTGTCAGTGAGCTGTGTGCCTCTAGTTTCCAGGCATTTCTCTGTCCTACTGTACGACCAGGGGCACCTGCTGCAGCCACAGGTAAGCACTCTTAAGAAAATACACTTGAGCTTATGAATAATTCTGGTACCTTGATGAGCAGAGTCATTTTTGAGCTGTTTGAACAGGCTTTCTCTTACATTTGTATTTAACTCTTTAATTCTTCTCTAATCATATTGTATTTGTAGTAACATAACTTTATTTATAAAGCAGTAGAAAGTGTTGATGTGACACAGTGACACAGTTTATGTCTATAGACCATCACATTTTTTAAAAAGAATTTCTTAAAACCTTGAATTATTAATATTTTCAGTCATTTACAGGCGTACAGACTTTCAATGAAAAATGACTTGAAATAAAATCACTTTATATGTAAATAGACCATATTATAGTTATATTTTATACATATTTCTGCTGCATTTGTGTGTGTTTTTTTACAACATTGAGCTGTTCTGTAATAGTATTTTGAGTTATTGTGAAGAAAGCTTTGTGGATTTTTATAGACGCCTGTGTTAAAATTCATGTGTTTTGGGTCTCTAGCAGCTTTATACTTTGTTAAATTGACTAAAGGAGAGGTCAGACTTATAGCTGAGTTTGTGCTGAAAACAAGGATACCACGCATTTGGGGTACAGGAATGGTTTAAAAGGCAGAAATGAATGCATGGAAAGCCATCAAAAATGAACCAAGAAGGTTGGACTTCTAATCACTTATCATCATTTTTAATTTTACAAGTCTTTGTTGGTTTTATGTTGCTTTTGTGTGACTCTTGACAGCGTATAAATGACAGACAAACACAGCGAGACATGGAGAGCAAGACTGGCACAAAGTGCTATCAGTGTTCAGTTGCCGTGGTGATTTGTAGTTAGGTTATCAAGACACAGAGCGCTGTGTAGTTTGTGTGAGTTTGTGTGTGTGAGTGTGTGTGTGTGTCATGCTGTGTTTTTGACATTTCTCTGGTCATGTACACACATGAGTCAAGCAAACTGTGTGTGTATGTGTGTGTGTGCGTGTGTGTGTGTTTGTGTGAGATGGTGGGCTTGATTTGAGAACATGACGCACACCCATCATCCTCTGGTCCAGGATCCTCCTCTCCAGTGGGTGCTTTAGTGACATAATCTCCATCGCTGCCCACTGTTCTCCCTCTGCGCAGGTGCTTTCGTACTGTATTTCATACTGCTCATTCAAAAGCCATCGTTACACAATGAAAGCAGCCAGGTTATTACCATTTGCAATAGCACTTCATGACTTTTCTTTCGGGAGCTGGGTTTCCCCTTCTCTTTCCATGCAATTTATTTTGCTTTCTTCTTTATTGTTTTTAAGCCTCAAGGCCTAAACAGCAACAGTGATGTTTTTCATAGATGAGCCCTTTAGCTGTGAGGTATAGATTTACTCAATCGGCTATAGTGGCTTCCTCTGAGAATGGTTAACAGCTCTACATTCACCATTTATCTGGAAACGTATCGAAGAGCTGGTTCAAGTTCTCATTCATCTTTATTCGTGCAGATAGTTTTGCTTTAATTTGCCCAGGTTTTGAGATGCCTCCACCCCTATACAGTGGAGGTGGAGCCACGTCTCTTTCCAAAAGCAATGTCCCTGTTATTCTGGATAATCCACATACCTCACTGTCAACAGTTTTCATTTGAACTGCTTCCTACCAGGGAAAGGTCGCCATGAAAACTGTTTACGGGTTGATATTTACTAAAAGGGGAAAAGAAACATGTCTTTTATGTGGGTGAGACGACCCTTTAAACTGTTAAATTGCAACCGCTCTTCCTCATCCCTCCCATCCTGTTTTCGGTGTGTCCAAACTCTGAATAAAGCAGTGATTCAAACGCGCAGCTGCAATCCTTTGCCCTCCTTTCCTCCATCCTTCCCTACATCCTCTCTTCTCCCTTCCTCTTTCCCCTCACACACAAGCCATCCATCTCTGTTCTCAAACCTGCTTCCTCAAGTCTTCACACCCATTTGGATAAATATGTCTATCTTCAGCAGGTGGGGGGATATTATTTTAGAGATAATTAAATTTCATTTCACATTGTGTCACGTATCCTCTTCCTGTTTGAAGGGAGAAACTTATGTTGCTGCCAAGTCTTTCATCGTTTCAACAGGGTGGAGTGCTCCAACCTGAAACATTAACACATATTTGCAGGCCAAAACACATTAAAACTAAATTTATGAGATGATACACATATGCAGAGAAATACACACACACATCTATAAAAACAGAGATGTACTGATTTAAGCATGCAAACTCATAAACACATTTTTTTTCACTTTCTATTTCTCCTTTTCTCTCTACACACATATGCTTTCGCCATGGTATTAAAAATAACCAGAATGAAATACTAAATCAAAAATGATTAGATTTTCAAATTAGATATTAATTGAGATATTGAGATTTTAAATCAAAATTATGACTTGGTACTTCAGAACTGGGAGATAATAAGACGTCATTTTGAGTTAAAAGGCATAAAATTGACTTAAGAAGTAGAAATTTTGACTTTATAGTTCAAAGTTTTGTCTTTCAAAATTGTGCAAACACATAAACACATTTTGTGCAAGATGTTGACAGTTGAAAGTCAAAATACTGCAAACTTTTCTTTACACATGCTTATTGAAACTGTGTCTGTCTTAGAATAAAAATAGCTGAGAAGTTGACAGTCAAAATGATGAAATACTACGTCAAAATTACAAGACATGCTGGCTGAAAACAACATCGCAGCCAGATACCACTCCTATGAGATATTCAGTCAGAGTTATCATAGTGAATTCTAATATATTCATTGGCCTAGTATATTTGCATTCTATGCTGCCTCCTCCTTTTGATTTTCAGAGGCAAATACACTGTTTATTCCATTACATTTATTTGGCAGCTATGGCAGCTGGTTAATTTATATTACAAAACATCACTGCAGATTAAACTAATATTATATAAAGAGATGAAAATGAGCTCCACCTCAACCAGCCACAACAGTCATTTAGTAAGCTAAGTATCCAACTACTGTAGGGGTCTTTTCCTTCTTCATTTGGGAGTTGTCATCCACTCTTCTGTCAGGTCTTCAAGTTCTAGAGGTAGTTTTAGGCTGTCTAGCACACACAGCATGTTTATGATCTACCCACAGATTTACAGTGATTGTTCGAGTCAGGGGACGGTGAGGTGGATTTTGAGGTCTGCTTTGGACCTCTTTTCAATGTCAGTTTCTTGACTGACTGCATGACATTTGCATCCAAAATTTAATGAAATCCATTCTTGCATTTCCTGTGCCACTGACCGCCACACAACCACAAAGCAGAATATTTCCATTTCCTTGTTTAACAGCTGGCAAAGGGGGGTTACTAATCTGTTTGCTGCAGAGGTTGTGTTGACTTCCTTTCACTTCAAAACTCAACAAAATATGTAATGTTTCCAGGATAGATAGATAGATAGATAGATAGATAGATAGATAGATAGATAGATAGATAGATATAGATAGAGTTTGTTGGCCGCTCTCTGATTGGCTGCTACTGTGGAAGCCACGCCCACGCCATCCTGCTCCAGCACCGGCTGTCTCTGCACAGACAGTTGTCATTAACTGCCAGTCTAACGGTAACTGACTGACAAAGCACCGAGACATTTCGACCTTTAAAGTTACTTTAAAGTGGAAAACAATAACGTTATCCTATTTCCAGCGTCGCCCAGCAGCAGAGACATGGTCTTAAAGTCGGAAGACGGAGTTGGTGAGTTGCCTGACCCGCTTTAGTTACGTTACAGCAAGTAGGGCTAACTTACAGGCTAACTAGCTAACGTAACTTTAACTAATGCTACGTAACTGAAGTAAGCACGTAGATGAATAACAGGTAGTTTCGTGAGTTTTGGCATTTAATTACCTATATAAATAGCGTAAGCAACAAGTCCTCATCTGACTGATTTGTTAATGCTCTTTGTCAGTCTTCATTAACTGGCACAAGGGATCCATTCTTATTCATCTGGATTGAGGCCAGACCTCATGGGGGTTTGTGCTTATTGTGCAGCACTTAACAATTCATGTGTCTATAAATACAGTCAATGCACCCATTTATTGGTCAGAAATGAAGGAATTGCCCTCTTAAATGCTTAGGCGGTTTAGTTGACTTGGCTGCAGGGACTTCTGTGCTCAGTTTTCTAATTTATGTGACCCAAGAGTTGGATACTGTCAACGGTACAAGACTCCAAAAGGTCACCACAGAGAGGGAGAATTTGCCACAAAAAAAAAAAAACCATAACTAACTTTAGTTCAGCTTCCTCACAGCTGCACTGGTGTTTCCTCTAACATTTTGAACCACTCTTACAGGATGTGCTTTTTCACTGAGGTATCTGATTCTGTCAGCTGGGAAATATCTGTCAAAATAGATTACAAAATCTTTTTAAAATAAGTGTCAGGTATGAAAAAGTTTGAAATTAACATATATTGGTTTTAAGGTAAATTGGCAGCTAGTAGCACAGATAGCTTTTTCCCCACTTCCCAGTGAGTTTTGCCTTATTTTTAAGCATAGTTCAGTCCCAACACTGGTAGTCCATTTTGTTCGCCTTTTCCCTGACAGATACTTTCTTCACTTTCTGTCTGTCACATAAGGATATTTTCTGTCTCGGGGCACATTTTGTTCTCCCCGTTTCATCCCTTGTTGGATTTGTTTCAGTTTTCTTGCTTATTGGACTTTTGAGCCTTAAGGCTGTATGAATGCGATCAGTCACCAGGGAGTTTACCATAACCACAGGATTATATCACTTGGTTGAGCTTGTTATCCTCAGGCAAGGGAACATTGGAAGGGACAATTATCGCTTTGTAAACACTGAAGTGGACAATTATTGCCTTGTTAATGGTGCCAGAAGCTGAAATTCTCCATCTGTAGAAGGACAAATAATTTTCTAGTCATAACCACACTGCTTTGCCTTGGGTCCTGGGTCAGCTGCCATCCTGTTGTTGGTGTTTGTTCATTCCTACAAGAAAACACGTGTGATGAGCAGAGAAACAACTACTGATTTAATTCTTTACCATATTTCATTTTGAAGACGCCCTCACCATATTTAATTTTGCACCTCCCCACCCTCTTTCTCCCTTGGACACTGGTGGCCACGTGGGGGAGCCTGTGTTTGATGCTCTGCTCATTGATGGAGGCAGGAGGGAGGAGTCAAGATGGACAGTGGGCGGGGGGCGGGGGGGTGAGGGTTCAAGGGTTTCCCCCTCACACACACACACAACTCACACACTCAGGAACACACTTGTCCTCATCCTCATTTAGCTGCAGGCCTGCTCCCCTCCTCTTCCCTCTGCTGGAATGAGTGCTTGAGGATTAAAGAGGCACGGAGGCTGGACTAGAGGACCACAGGATTGGGATTGGGATTGGGAAGATCAGGCTGGACTGGATTAATACTGTGCTGTTGGAAACACGAGGCTGGACTGCAAGAAAGAGGCTGTTTTGTACTGGAACTGGTGACTGGGTTAGACAACTTTCTGGACTCTGGAGCTGGAGTGAGACTCAAACAATGACTACTAAAAACTAAATTAATTGAGTGTTTTCGGCTGCACTGGGACCAGTGAGACTGCTGGTGAAGCTTCTCAGCGCACACACGCTTTCTCTGGTATGAACCCCAGGATTATGACACAAATGTGTAGGTGTTCAGTGCGTCATCATTACTTCTGCATTAGAGCTATTTTGCAGAAAGTACCCTGAATGAGTGCCCGTGTGTGTGTCGTCATGTCTTCCTCAGAAACCTCATGAGAGCCGGAAACCCAGTCAGATTGTACGCTTTGGTAGCTGCTGATAGATCAATATGGTTAGGTTTTTTCCGTATGTCACTGCATCTTTCAGAGGATGTGATGTGTTGCATAACTTACAAAGCGGAGAGTGGAAGTAAGATAGAGAGTGAACTGTGGGTCTGGATATGTTGTTTGCCCTGAGCAACTGCTCATCAGCAGCATTGCTATGACAAGGTGTCCCATTACTTGAGAACACAAACACACACTCTGTGACCTCTAGACTATGCAGAGCAGCTGATTGAGGAGCCTGAAGACACATTTTGTCATTTATGTCAGAAAGGGAGTTTTTTTGTGTTTGTTTGCTTGAGAGAAATGATGATATGACAGTGTTTCATGAATCCACTTGCTGTTATTTCCTCTCCTGATAAAAAGCCAGGGGGAGGAAGTGAGGGCAAATGCCAGTTTCACTGCCTCCCTGCTAACAATGGTGTGTTATATTCTTGTCCTCGGGTTTATAATAAGAGCTACTCCGGCCTACTTAAAGCTTCTCTCTCTGGGCAAGGGGCATGTGTGTAATGAGCGAGTGCGTCACTGTCTGTGTTCGCAGTATGTAAATAATACCAGTATTCAAGGCTTCAGCACCTGTCACGCCACACTGGACTTTACTGTATTTGCCTTTAGTCAGAGGTGGAGTACTGTAGTAGGAATAATGAGTTTTCTTATAGATGTCCTTTTTTCTGGTTGGAAATTCACCCTTTTGCACAGACCTTTACCCAAAAAGCTGCAGTTTTTAATTAACAAATTAGTTTCAGGGTGAAATATATCATTCTTAATGCTCAAGTTAACCTAAAACCCTTCTTAAAGATAAACCTTGATACATTTGATTTGATTTTATTTCGTTTCATTTTTTTTCACATGTATGAAGAGTTTGGTTTGATTTGATCAATAACAGGAAATCAATGGGAGTGCACCACTTTGTTTTAGGGCTGTAACTAAAGATTATTCTCATTATAGACTAATCTGTTGATTATTTTCTTGGTATATCCATTTAACAGTTGGTCTACAAACTGCCAGAAAATAGGGGAAAACCCCTGAATAATTTCCCCAGAGCCCAAGTTTATGTTTTGAAGTTTCTTGTTTTGTCTGAAAAAGTTTCCAAAATCCAAAAAATATTCACTTTCCACTAATAGAAGACAAAGAAAAGCATTGGAGGAGCTAGAACCAGTGAAGTGGGGACGTTTTTGAAAAATGACTTGAAATTATTAAATGATAAGGTCAATTTTTGATCAACTAATTGACTAATTTGGCTTCTACTCAGTTTGATAATTTTATTGTATATGGGATTTTGCATATATTAAATCTGCAACATTGTGATGCCTCAATACTTTACCTTACTTGCACCTCTTCTTCTTTAATCCCTTTGTTTCCCTGAATTGGTCCAGAGGTTGACACTGAGTCACTTGGTCATGATGGCAAAGTGAAATGAACAGTTAACTTGAATCCCTCAGCGTGACTCCTCTAATGAGGCTGACAAACAGCAGCAGCAGCACAGCTTGACTCGCCCTCTGTGGCTCCTTGTTACTTTTTAAATTTTGCCTTTTCTTCATGTTTATCTCCAGTTATATAGCATTGAATATGCTTAAGAAAATAGCCATAGCAGAAGCTTTATTATGAAGCACCCAGTGGAGAGGAGCTGATATTTATTGTCTATAGTGAAGAGGTATGATATTTGCAAATAATCATATGTAAAACATGAAATATGCAGATCAGCAAACTAACTCTTTGGACTGCGTTCCCTGTCTTATCGTTCTTTCCTTTTTTTTTCCTCTCTCATGTTTTCATAAGAAAAACCACAAGCCAGTCACTGACAGATCTGCATTTCCCTCTTCACCTTATCATTCCTCTGCAGATATTGTGTGTGTGTCAGGGCACATGAACTTCTGTTCTATCAGAGTTCACACTTGGTCATGTACAGTTATGGGTGTGTTTTATATGGAGGGTGGAGGGCGGCATGGATATTTGAGCTTAACAGATACAGTTAAATATCAAGCCTAATGTACCATTTTATATTATTCATTTGATGTTGCTTTTGGTTATTGAAACCAATGAAATCTAGCTGTTAATTCAAGCTGTAATGATTAATTGATTAGTTGTTAGGCAACAAATTAATAAGCAACTAAATCAATGAATCATTTACCATTTTTGTAGTAAAAATACCAAATCCTCAAATTTGAGAGTTTGTTACTTTTACTCATCATAAATTACAGTAAAGTGACTAACTTTTGTTTTTGGGGTGTTAGACAAGCAAGAGCTATGTGACATTAATTTGGGCTTTGAGAAACTATGATGGGTATTTTTAACATTGTGTTTTATAGGAAGAGAGATTAATCAGTAAAATAACCGACAGAGTAATTGATTACGGAAATAATAGTTGGTTTCAGCCCTGCAGGTAATACTGAGGCTGATAATTTTCAGCAAATGTAAAAATGAATTATATACTTTTAAAAAGTTACATCATTTCACTAGATATGCAATTTAATTTAATATCTGTAACTATGGTTTAGTCTTTTCTTCTTCTTTTCTCTTTGTCTTCATTCATTTTAAAGTCAGATACAAAAATCTTTTACTGCACTTTGTCATTTTCTGTAATGTAGTTTGGCGTAATCTGCTTCATTGTTTTGCAGCTTTGCACCAAGCATATCTAAATTGTTAAGTCAGTACTGAAGCAAGTAACTGTATTGCTTTAGTCCTAGTTAACACTATAGTTAGCAGCACCTTTTACTCTGATAAAAACACTCAGCCAGTTTTATTTAATCCTTTCAGAAGTTTTCGCCCATTCTTTCAGAGAGTTCAGTCTCTCAGTGTCTCACACCTACATGTTCTCTGTCATTAATCTTAAGTGTTTCAATGGCCTCGAAAGCTGCCTCTGTTCTCATAATTGCTACTCAGTTGTGGAAAATATGAACGTTGCTTCTTAGCAGTAAGAAACTAAAGTGGAGAAGATATTCATTGTTATTGTTTCCTCCTTCACTGTGAGCAGTGATATTGTGGCCAAAAGCTGTTATGTTTCAGCTTGTTTGTGTGTGTCTGTACATCTGTATAAAGCAAAGGGGGTTGATTTCATCCTCTAGTTTGGGGTTTGGATGGTGCAGGGGGGGGGGGGGGGGGGGGGG
>NW_019525472.1:375025-376998 GCF_002814215.2 Seriola lalandi dorsalis | reverse complement strand
CAGATAGTTTTGCTTTAATTTGCCCAGGTTTTGAGATGCCTCCACCCCTATACAGTGGAGGTGGAGCCACGTCTCTTTCCAAAAGCAATGTCCCTGTTATTCTGGATAATCCACATACCTCACTGTCAACAGTTTTCATTTGAACTGCTTCCTACCAGGGAAAGGTCGCCATGAAAACTGTTTACGGGTTGATATTTACTAAAAGGGGAAAAGAAACATGTCTTTTATGTGGGTGAGACGACCCTTTAAACTGTTAAATTGCAACCGCTCTTCCTCATCCCTCCCATCCTGTTTTCGGTGTGTCCAAACTCTGAATAAAGCAGTGATTCAAACGCGCAGCTGCAATCCTTTGCCCTCCTTTCCTCCATCCTTCCCTACATCCTCTCTTCTCCCTTCCTCTTTCCCCTCACACACAAGCCATCCATCTCTGTTCTCAAACCTGCTTCCTCAAGTCTTCACACCCATTTGGATAAATATGTCTATCTTCAGCAGGTGGGGGGATATTATTTTAGAGATAATTAAATTTCATTTCACATTGTGTCACGTATCCTCTTCCTGTTTGAAGGGAGAAACTTATGTTGCTGCCAAGTCTTTCATCGTTTCAACAGGGTGGAGTGCTCCAACCTGAAACATTAACACATATTTGCAGGCCAAAACACATTAAAACTAAATTTATGAGATGATACACATATGCAGAGAAATACACACACACATCTATAAAAACAGAGATGTACTGATTTAAGCATGCAAACTCATAAACACATTTTTTTTCACTTTCTATTTCTCCTTTTCTCTCTACACACATATGCTTTCGCCATGGTATTAAAAATAACCAGAATGAAATACTAAATCAAAAATGATTAGATTTTCAAATTAGATATTAATTGAGATATTGAGATTTTAAATCAAAATTATGACTTGGTACTTCAGAACTGGGAGATAATAAGACGTCATTTTGAGTTAAAAGGCATAAAATTGACTTAAGAAGTAGAAATTTTGACTTTATAGTTCAAAGTTTTGTCTTTCAAAATTGTGCAAACACATAAACACATTTTGTGCAAGATGTTGACAGTTGAAAGTCAAAATACTGCAAACTTTTCTTTACACATGCTTATTGAAACTGTGTCTGTCTTAGAATAAAAATAGCTGAGAAGTTGACAGTCAAAATGATGAAATACTACGTCAAAATTACAAGACATGCTGGCTGAAAACAACATCGCAGCCAGATACCACTCCTATGAGATATTCAGTCAGAGTTATCATAGTGAATTCTAATATATTCATTGGCCTAGTATATTTGCATTCTATGCTGCCTCCTCCTTTTGATTTTCAGAGGCAAATACACTGTTTATTCCATTACATTTATTTGGCAGCTATGGCAGCTGGTTAATTTATATTACAAAACATCACTGCAGATTAAACTAATATTATATAAAGAGATGAAAATGAGCTCACACAGCATGTTTATGATCTACCCACAGATTTACAGTGATTGTTCGAGTCAGGGGACGGTGAGGTGGATTTTGAGGTCTGCTTTGGACCTCTTTTCAATGTCAGTTTCTTGACTGACTGCATGACATTTGCATCCAAAATTTAATGAAATCCATTCTTGCATTTCCTGTGCCACTGACCGCCACACAACCACAAAGCAGAATATTTCCATTTCCTTGTTTAACAGCTGGCAAAGGGGGGTTACTAATCTGTTTGCTGCAGAGGTTGTGTTGACTTCCTTTCACTTCAAAACTCAACAAAATATGTAATGTTTCCAGGATAGATAGATAGATAGATAGATAGATAGATAGATAGATAGATAGATAGATAGATAGATAGATAGATAGATATAGATAGAGTTTGTTGGCCGCTCTCTGATTGGCTGCTACTGTGGAAGCCACGCCCACGCCATCCTGCTCCAGCACCGGCTGTCTCTGCACAGACAGTTGTCATTAACTGCCAGTCTAACGGTAACTGACTGA
>NW_019525472.1:338170-375005 GCF_002814215.2 Seriola lalandi dorsalis | reverse complement strand
GGGGGGTTATGGTTGATGGATCAAAGATTGCGTTGCCAAAGTGACCCAGAGCAGTGGGACTCTCAGGTCTCTCATCTTCCTTTGTACATGTGTGTGTGTTTATGCAGTGTGTCTGTTCTATGTGTGTAAGAGAGAATATTTGATCTTTGTGTTTGAGTGCTACACGTACTTCTCTCTCTTCTCCTCAGTGCCTGATGACCTCAGTCCAGAGGAAAAACAGGAGCTGGAGAGCATCCGCCGTAGAAAACAAGAGCTCCTGCAGGACATACAAGTAAGAGCAACACTCATGCTGACTCCCTTACACTAGAAATGTCCCGAGCTGATGACAGGGCTGTATTAGGGCTTGGGATGGGGTTCGATAGCATTTTGTTGAATCTGAATCAAGTTCAAAATCTTAAGAATCCCTTATAGAGCCTTTTCAAGTAGTTCGTTTGGTGCTGATGAAGAGATCTTTTTGTAAAAGAAAAACAAAACAAAACAAAAAAAAATAGTTAATTGTGATTTAGGGAAAAAATGACCAGACAAGTATGGCACTGACACTAATTGAAACTATGATACTTAACAATCAAACCTGAACCAAGGACATGATACTGTATTTCACCACATATTTTGTCACTGCTGTGTGACGTTCAATAAGCCTGTCCTGACTAATTTTTCCTTTTGCTGCATTTGCTCCTCGCAGACGTACTTTACCAAATTTAGAAGGTTATGCCTTTAATTTTGTCAGATACATATTTACTCTACATTTAGCTAAATCTAAGTATTAGATCGGACTCTGTATTGGCAAATACCCAATATTAAAGGAGTTGGATTGGGAAAACTTGATGTGGACATCCCTACCTCACACTGTTTATTTCTTAAAGCAGTTTGTTAAACATGAAGCAGAACTTGAGCTGAATTTATCTGGAGTTCAGCTTCTTGACCTTCATACTATTTCTGTTTTCTGTCTTCTGTGATTACTGCTCGAACAAAATACTTTCTCAACAGGGCAGCAATGAAAGGGAGTTTGTTTTTGTCCCTGCTGTGAACCCTGCGGCTTTCTGGACTGTTGCAAGTCGTTTTTCTTTAACATTACATTTTTTTAAAGGACAGTTTCACAAATTTTACAATGCGGGACAAAATCCACTGTCCCCGTTCTGTGTAAAATATAATAAAAGTTTATCTGAAGTGAATATGAAGCTCAAGCTTTCTGAGTTAGACAGATCAAAAGGGAACCTTCCAAAGTTAGTATAAAATTTCCACTTTGTGTTTCCCTGGACACTTTGTCTCTGTTGCATTGCAGAAGAGTCACAAAAAGAGGGAATTTGGTACAAAAACTCTGGTTTTGGAAGATATCCACTTGATTTGTCAAACATATTAACTTCAGATAAACATTTTTATACAGAAAGCAGATTGTGGATTTTATCACACGTGACCTGTAATTGACATTAAGAATGGATATTTTAATGGTCAGTATGTACAGGAGGAAAAACAGTTAGGCACCTGACTACTGTTTCGAGACAGACTTGAAAAAACGTGAACTTATCCTTTAAACCATTTTAATTATTTCAGACTGGGGATTTGCATTTAAAACAAAATCACACAGTGTATTGTTTGCTTTTCCATTTTTTTCCTCACATCAAATTGTTCGGGTAGTTCTTTCTTCTCTCTTTGTCCTTGACTAGATTTGTTCCTCCATGTCTAGACCAGTGAGCCTAGGGAGGTGTGCTTGTGTACATATACGTGTGTGTGTGTGTGTGTGTGTGTGTGTGTGTGTGTGTGTGTGTGTTTGTTTGGAGGGGAGGGGGGTTATAGGGATATGACCACCAGAGCGTTACTATAAGCATTCAAGACAGATGATCCTCTTTGTGTTAGGATGCATGTGTATGAGGGGGGTGCACCTCTCTCTCTCTCACACACACACACACACACACACACACACACACACACATAATGCCTCCTGAAAGTATTTACACACTTTTTTTTCACATTTTGTTATGTTGCAGTCTTGACAAAGTGAAAACAGAATTTTGGAGATGTTTACCGTGGTAACAGAGGTGACCGAGAACTCCAGGGATCCTGTGTGGAGATGGGAGAAGCTTCAGGAAGGACAACCAGTCTTAGACGTCATGTCTGGTATCCTCCCGACATGACGTTTAGAATTGAGGACAAAAACAGTTCAGTCTTGGTTTCATCAGACCAGAGAATCTTGTTTCTCACAGTCTGAGAGTCCATTAGGTGCCTTTTTACAAACTCCAAGCAGCTTTCATGTGTCTTTCACTGAGGAGAGGTTTCGTCTGGCCACTCTGCCATAAAACCCAGGCCCTTGGAGTGCTGTGCTGCAGTGACGGTTATTTATAGTTATAGTACGTTCATTTAAACAACACATGTAGAACATAAGAATACTGGGCTTTTATTTAACGTTTTTAACATTTATTTGTCAGGGTTTTTTGTTTATGATGATAAGAACAGCTTTAGCCCCCATCCTGCAAAATAAATTTACTCAAACAAAGAGCTGATGCAAACAATCCTGCTAATTTATTTAAGGTTGTGGGGTGAACTGATGCAGGGGGTTAACCTGCCCCTCCAGGCAGAGAGAGCTAGAGGACACGCACAAAACCCAGACGCTCACCATGCCCCACTCAGTAACAAAATTTTAGGGATCCCTATCAGAGGTGAATGAATGTCTGCTGATATATTGTTATCAGATTTTCTAAACCCTCAAATATCAAAATTGGCACTAGCCTTAAAATCCTGTATCACTCAGGCTCTAAAGAAGATGACACTAAGACTCAATAAGGGATTCTAAAGAATTCAGATTCAGTAACTGGATTCAGAACAGGATTCGGATTCAATAAATGCTTCCAAACACCATCCCTAGTCCTCAGTCAAAACACACACTCAGAAAAACACAAAGACACACAAAAAGAAAAGGCACACCCTCAGGCTCTTGGTAGATTGATGGAGTTTATTACTGAGGTAAACTCTCGCTCTGCGTTTCTGTCCTCTTTGCCCCACCCCAGTCTTGCCCTGGGGGCAGATGGGTAATGAGCCATGAAATATCCCCGTAATGGAGACAGAGGATGCTGTTCGTTTATACAGGGTTGTAGCCATGGAAACGCACATGGAGGAATCCAGACAACTGAAGTTATTTACCTTAGGTTTGGGTGATGTAGCCTGGTTCGTATTCACTGAGGAATTGTAGATGGTTCTAACTTTAATCTAAGACTCTGGCCTTCTCTGCTTCTGCTTCCCTTCTATTATTATCTTAGTTCATTATCTTTTCTGCTGGGCTCAGTGTTTCTCCATCTGTTTCTCTCCTCTTTTCTTTCCTCCTCTAAACCTCTGCCCCTGAGCAGCTTTGCTAAGCCAGTCAAAGTCTTTGATCCTGCATACTCCCGTCTCTCCACCCGTGTGACACTCACACAGACCAGGGAGGGTGTCAGGGGGGAGTGGGCTGATAAATCTAGGTCAGCACAGGGGAGAAGAGAGGAGGAGCAGGGAGAGGGAAGCGAGGAAAGGTTGGTCGGCTCTGACCCCAGAACAGGTGCTACAACTCCCAGAGAGGATTTTGTGCAGAGAGCGGCTGTTCCACATAACTCCTGCCGAGAGGAAGAATGAGTTGCACTGAGAGAGAGAGAGAGGGAATCACATCTACTTCTTTTAGGGGTTTCTTACTGGGTCATGTCTCCACTTAGAAGTGCTTGTCTGGGAGTGTTGGTCAGTGAGATATAGCTGGAACAGACAACCATGTGTAATGCATTCTGCTGATGCTGAGATCAAAGCACCCCTAGGGGTTCATCAAGAGTCAGACATCACACAAATATCACATGTATGTATGTCTCTGCTTGTTTCGTTTCAGTTCCCTGCTCACAGGCGAAACAGAACAATCATCCTTTTTTTTTCTTTCCTCTTTCTGTTTCTTCCCTCTCCTTCTTTCCCTTCTCTCTTTGTCTGCTCTCAGAGACTGAAGGATGAGATAGCAGAGGTGACCAATGAGATTGAAAATCTGGGCCTTACTGAAGAGAGGTAAAGTATCTTTCAACCAACATTTTCTGTGCATGTGTGTAGGCGGCTATAGTCCACTCAGCCTTTGTTTTAGTCCAAATGCATTCATGGAGAAAGCTGCAAAAATGACCAGAAAAATCAGCCTGACACTCAGAACACAATTTACTGATTTAGGACCACAACTTAACATTGTTAAGAAAATTTTATCTAATAATCATTTAGTGTGAAATCCGGAACAACACCCTCACATTTTCCCAGAACCCAAGGTTCAGAGGTCTTATTTTGTCAACAGTTGAAAACCCAAGGATATTCAGGAAATACGCAAGGTCCATTTACTTAGCTGTTAGCTGAGCTTTCAAATGTATTGAAAGCTTCACCGTTTTCACTTGAAGGAAGCTTGGTGAAATGTGTCTTCTAGGTTAACCTTGAGTGCCCACACTATTCAGTTTACAATTATATATTATATATGACTGATATATAACAGAAAAATAGTAAATTGTCACATCTGAGAGGCTAGAAACAGTGATGGTTTGGTATTTTTGCTCAATTAATAACGTCAACTTATCAAAATGGGTATCCATTCATTTTCTGTCTATCAATTAATCGATGAATCAACTAATCCTTTCATCACCAGTGGGTATTTTGATAATATAAGTGCATTTGCAAAGCAGTTCATCTGGGTTCTTTTTTATTATTAATTATTTTATTATTAATATATAAATTATTATAAATTTGTTTTTAGGAAAAGCATGCAGAGGAATAAACAGATGGCCATGGGCCGAAAGAAGTTCAACATGGACCCCAAGAAGGTGAGAATTAATCAACATCACATCCTCATAGGGCTACAACTCATTAATTTCAGACCTGAGAAAATGATGAACAATTTTTCCAGTCCAAGGCAATGTCTCTGAATGACCTGCTTTATCTGAACAGTCCAACACATTCAGTTTACAATAATAATAAAACAGATAAAAGAAGAAAATACTCACAAACAAGGAGCTGTAACCAGAGAATTGTGTATTTTTTGCTTAAAACTGACTCAACTAATTGAGTGCCTTTACATGCACACTAGTATTCAGGTAATAACCAGTATTCTGGTTATGTTTGGCACATGTAAACATCTAATCCTGGTTTCAGAAACTTGGATATGCTTCTCTGAGTACTCCGATAGAAACTGTGATGTTGTGGCATGTAAACATCTCATTCAGGTTTTTCAACATTCTTTGTTGGTGCAGAGCAGAGTGATGGAATATTTTGGGAGGACAGAATTGTCCCTATCAATATTTGGTGAACTCTTTTGCACTATCTTTGATGTGAACTCATATTAGATAATTCCAATGTGCCCTCTATGTGTCACGTCTCCAAGGCAACCGATTTAGGCATGCGAGCATTTGATAAACTCAAAGGGCGGAGCTATCTGAAGGCTCACGTCATGTGAGGATATGACAGTGGTACCTAACGTCACCAGAAAAATGTCAACTGATGTTATTTAACCATGTTAGCTAGTGTTATCTAGCAAGCTAACCCTGGCTTCTGTCTTCTGTAGGCTAGCAGTCAGGTTGCTAGCAGGAGTAAACATAAAATGGTGGATATATCAAATTATGAGTTTAATTGCTGTCGAATAATCCCATGAAAATGTCACCATGAATACTATGACATTTTTATACCTTACTACACTATGACGTTTTAAGCCTTGTGCTCAACAGTTGCGACCATGTAATTTGATTGGAGGAAAGGCATCCCATGAGTGCTGATACAGAGTATAGCAGTACTGGGACTTTTAACTACGTGTATCACTCTGCTTCACAGGTGTAATAATCGTTAATTAGCGTTATAGTAACAGTCGTTATCTATCTTACAAACTTTGCAAAGATAAATATATTTCCAGAAATACCCTTTGAATTAAATGATGTATGGTCGTCAAAAGAGGATGAAGGGAAGACGCTTGGGTACCTCAGCGCACACCTGAGGTAACGTGTAAACAAAGTAGCAAGCTAATGTGCACTGTGCAGGTCAGGAAAATGTTTGCGTTGCTAGCAACGGTCTAGTACCAGTTTAGTTGTGGAAGTATTTGTGTTGGTGTAGCCAAATAAATTATGAAATAGACAAACAAATCATAATTTGTTGTTTTTTTTAACTAATGTGGCGCTCATAGAACTGTTGTATGAAGGCAATATCACGCACGGCTGTGATTTGGTCACTAAGCTATGACTTTTTCTGCCCTGCTAGACCATGTCTTTTTTTAAGCCTTACGTTTTTATGCTTTACCATACTATGATGTTCTTATGCCTTACTAAACCAGGATTTATTTATGGGGCGGCTTTGTAGTGCTTTGGTTAGAACTGTCACCTCACAGTGAGAAGGGGGCGCCTCTCTGAGTGGTGTTTGCGTTTTCTTCCTGTGCCTGTCTGGGTTCTCTCCGAGTACTCCGGCTTCCTCCCACAGTATAAAGACATGGTAATTAGGTTAATTGGTGCCTTACTATACATGAGTATTTATGCCTTATCATACTATGATTCTTTATGCCTTACTGTACTGACATTTTTATACTTTAGTATACTATGACTCATGACATATATATATATGACATATATGTCACCTTCACCCTTGATGTGATCACTTGAGTTTGAAGTTGAGCTCGGATCTTCATATTCAGTGTATTTGTATTGTCCTGTGTATGACGCTCTGTCTGATTTGCTTGTTCTGATTCCCTCCCTCAGGGAATACGTTTTTTGGTGGACAGCTCGCTGCTAAAAAACACCAGCGACGACATCGCCCAGTTTCTTTACAAGGGGGAGGGGCTTAATAAGACAGCCATTGGAGACTACCTGGGGGAGCGGTAAGTGCTGCTAATTATATTCCTTCAAACTAATAGGCCTTTTTCACTGCAGGCATTTTGCCTTGTCATAGCTGGAAAAGCACTCAGTAATATTCAAGTCATGACAGTGAGGCAGCATCAACAATACTAGGATCCTAAAACCGAAGCAGCTAAAGGTTGTTCAATCATTATTAGTTTTATTATTTATAATTGTGCTTTAATTACTGTACATGTCAAAATGTCTTTGTGAAAAATGTCTATTTCTCATCAAAAGTAATGATAAAAACCCAATCTTAAAAAAGGATCATCCTGGTATTTTCTGCATGGACTTTTTCCAGAATACTAAATATCAGGCTTTATCAGTCCACTATAGTATACTGTATATATGAGCTTATGGTGCATTAGCAGTTCCAGATCATCCCTTAATCAGTTTTTATCTGATTCGTCACAGTTCATCCATCTCTCTCAGCTGCCAACTCAGTGAACTAAACAGAGCTGCAGTTCTTGATCCTGTTTTTGTTCTGTTTACTCCCCCCTCGTGTGCGTGTGCATGTGGGTGTGTGTTTTTTGTGTGGGGGGTTTTATTCTTGTGTTGTGCAGGGATGACTTCAACATCGAGGTTCTGCACGCCTTCCTGGAGTTACATGAGTTCACGGACCTGAACCTGGTTCAGGCTCTCAGGCAATTCCTGTGGAGCTTCAGGTTGCCTGGCGAGGCTCAGAAGATCGACCGCATGATGGAGGCGTTCGCACAGCGATACTGTCACTGTAACCCCGGAGTGTTTCAGAGCACAGGTACAGGAGTGTGTGTTTCTTAGAGAGAGAATAGCCAAAACACGTCTACAGTCACAGTTTTAAAGTAGGACTCAGCGATAATTCTTCCTCCCAAAATATCCTTTTCACAGCGTGCATTCTAGCCACATACGTATGTCCTGCTCTGAAATGTACAGACTCACAAAACACATCAGACAATTTTAACTCCTGTTGAAATCATCACTTTAATTCATATTAATTGCACATTTCTGTCTTGGCATCCACCACTTGGTGTCACTGAAGTCAGAGGAAATAAAAAAATAATACTACTAAACTTTATTAATGCAGCATTTTACAAAACAAAGTTACAAAGTGCTTTACATGGTTGAACCAAGATTTAAACATTTCAGGACTGAAACGAGGCAGATAAAATCAAAAAATTTTAAATAATACAAAAGTAAATTGGAATAAAACTCAACAATAATTTAAAAACAAGGAAACAGATAAGACATGTTGGAAATAAAAGTGTGCTAAGATAAATAAAAACATTGACTCTCTAAGCCTCAGACATCAACTAAGAAACCCTAAGCTTTTCATTTCAAAAATAAATATACAAAGGTCAAGAAATAATGAATAAAAGATTCATGTTCCAGTTGAAATTTTGAACTGTTTATTTTAATAGTCAGGTCTCAAATATTTATTTATTTTTTTAAATTTCTTTACAGATACCTGTTACGTGTTGTCATTCGCTGTGATCATGTTGAACACCAGTCTACACAACCCTAACGTGAAGGACAAACCCTCCGTTCAGAGATTCACAGCGATGAACAGAGGAATCAATGACGGAGGAGACCTCCCAGAGGATCTGCTCAGGGTGAGAGAAGTCAATTTTCCTAAAACAACTCTTTCTGACATTGGAAGTTTTAATTTCATTTTATTTTGCAGTGATGAATTTGTTTTAAGGTACAGGCAAGTCTCATTATGTCATCAGTGGGTTTTAGGCAGAATCAGGCGAATTAAACGTGTAACTTGGGTACAAGTTACTTTTCACAGATAAACACATTCACACTCACAATTTAGAGTTTCTGGAGGACATTTAAACTCCCACACAGAAAGAGCCCAGCACACCGGGTCAAGGTTAAAGGACAGACTCTTTTTTTTTTTCAAATCCACTCACATACTTGCATATACTTTGCAAATTAAAGAGATCCTTTCTTAATGTGATTCCAGTGCAAGGGATGGGGGACAAAATCGAGTCTTAGTTTGGTGTAAAAATATGTTCATCTGAAGTTAATGTGAGGCCGCAGTAATCCGAGTTAGAGAAAACAGATTACAGATTGTAATCTGTGGAAGTTGGTGTTTTTCTCTTACGTGTTACCAATCTGAAGCATCATGCCATTCATATCTGTGAACTAGTGATATATTGCAAAAATAATTTTTGTATCTTAGGTAAAACCCAGTAAGCCATGTAACATTTCCACATCATCTTTATCTCTCCTCCTCTGTAGAACCTGTATGACAGCATCAAGAACGAACCCTTCAAGATCCCAGAGGATGATGGGAACGACCTCACACACACTTTCTTCAACCCCGACAGAGAGGGGTGGCTTCTGAAACTCGGTACGTGCGTCTGTTTGTATGAAATAGTGGATTTCATTTTGATTTCATTCATTCAGTTGGACAGCCCTCTAGTGGACTGGATGTGTAACAGCTTCTTTAACACGAGGAAGATGAGTCACATTGACATTCAGAACAAAGTTGACTGTAATTTTAGACACTTCAGTTTTTGTAATGCTCATATGTTGACGTTGTTTTTGTTTGTTTGTGTTTCATGGGTTTTGACTCCAGGAGGTATGTACCCTTAAACTCCCCAGCTTTAATGCACCGCTTTGCCTCTGAGCTGCCCCCTCCCCACCTTTTTACCCCCAGTGTCTGCGCACATTCACCTCCACATCACAAGTTTAGTCAGAATAAACATAGATCATTCATTTTTCTATCTGATTTCACACTGTGCTTGATGTGAAATAGCCAATAAAGTTGTTTCACATCTGCTTCTAACTGCTGGACTCCTTGAACTGGCCACTGACCCAAGTTTTAACCTCAGCTGCTGCGATCAGCAGGGTTTATTTAACCTGCTGATTTGTGTCATCAGTGTGCTTCAGAGTGTCGCTGTTGTTGTATGAAGTCCGGTTTTCTGCTCCGGCTCTAACAGCTAAAGTTGTCTGTGTTTACCGAAGCAATTAGCTCACCAGTAATTTCTCATCAGGTGGACGAGTTAAGACCTGGAAGAGACGCTGGTTCATTCTCACAGATAACTGCCTCTACTACTTTGAATACACCACTGTAAGTAACTCCTATTTTGACTGTATGGCAAGAGTAAGAACAGAAATATCTTCTCAACCGAAGGCTGAAGAAAGTTATACTTAGATCTCTCACATTGTAATTTATTTTCTCTCTGCTGTGTTTACAAGGATAAAGAACCCAGAGGAATTATTCCACTGGAAAATCTGAGCATCAGAGAAGTTGATGACTCCAAGAAACCGGTAAAACCTTTTATTCGCTCTTCTCTTTCTGCCACATTTTTGTCTCGGAGTTGACCATTTCTGCTGTTTTTCTCTCCACTAGAGGACACTAGCTTAGTGTCATGTGTGGAAAGAGACATCGCAATGACACGTTTCAATATATTAATCCCGAAGAGAGAAGTTGTCAAACTATGTAATTATGTTTTAAAAATATATTAATACTGAGTTAGGTATACCTAGCTAAATCAAATGCAGTCTAAGCCAATAGTCCTGCAGTAAAGCCTCCTTTTTTAAGGTTATAATCAGTTTTTGTTCAAACTGAGACGTGTTGATTCATTTATAATTTTGGAGGCTGCAGTTTGTGGTGCTGTTGAAATGTATTGCATTACAGTGACACAATAGTATTTCTATTAGTTTGTCCATCAAAAAAAAAAAAAAAACACCTGTAAAATGTAGCACAGGTCCACAGCAGCACAAACTACATACCCAAAAATTATAATAAAGTTGTTTTTTTTTAAGTTATTTTTTTGGGCATGCTTTGCCTTTATTTGGATGGCCACAGTGAGCAGAGTCAGGGGGGGAGAGAGAGAGAGGGGATGACATGCAGCAAAGGGCCACAGGTTGGACTCAAACCCCGGCCACTGCGGTTAGGACTCGGCCTCCATGATACGCGCTCTTATCAGGTGAGCCAGCGAGGCGCCCCCAAAAATGATAATAGTTAGTTAGATCAACACGTCTCAAAGTTTCAAAACTGAAGATGCTTTAGTTAGTTTTAGCGATGTGTACCTAATAAACTTGCGGCTGAGTCTTTATCACCTTCATCCCCCATTAAAAGGAGCTATTTGTAAGTTTTGCTATCTTTACATAGCCAACGTTAGCATCAACAGCTGTTTACTCACCAGTCTAGAAGAAGTGTTGTGAGCTCAGCATCAAACTTTAGCCCCAGCCTGTCTTGTCATTTTCCAATAGCGACTCATTGTGGTGTTAGGTGACAAAGAAAACTTACAAATAGCCCCTTTAGGCATTGATGTATCCTATGTATCTTGTACCCATTGTGGTTGGATATCCATTAGCTGCCTCATTAAAAGGCCACCAAGTGTATTTCTTTAAAACATGTCTAGTCTTTGCAGATACGCATAAAAAAATGCTTTTTTTCAGCACCACAAATCAATTCTTTGTTCCCTTTTCATATCCTCTGTCGTCAGGAAGTCTGTTTACTCCCTCCAGCTCGAAACGCACCTAATTTGTGTTTTTGTACTTTTCAAACGTTTCCTGTTGAGATAAGCCTCCTGACTCATCTTGTTTGTGCTGCTCTTTCACCAGAACTGCTTCGAGCTCTTCATCCCCAACCACAAAGATCAGGTGATCAAGGCCTGTAAGACAGAGGCAGACGGTCGCGTCGTAGAGGGAAACCACACTTTTTACAGAATCTCTGCCCCGACCACAGAGGAGAAGGACGAATGGATCAACAGCATCAAGTGAGTCACGTCTAAACTCCCTCTCTCTCTCCTGACTGGAAGCCTTGTATCTAACCCTCCATCTTCCACCTGCAGAGCTGCCATCAGCAAAGACCCGTTCTACGAGATGCTGGCTGCTCGGAAGAAGAAGGTGTCGTCTCTGAAGGGGCTGTAGAGCTGCTGAGGATTCAACATTGAAACGACAAGTACAGTTTTGACTCACCAAAGCAGCAGGCTGGACGTGGACCTGATATTCCTGCTGCTGCAGACACTTGGACCTGCACAGAGGATTCAGCTTTTAAAGAGGCTCTTATTTTGACAACCCTCTCTTTACAGGTTTGACCTTCTGTTGAAAGTTTCATTTTCCATCTACAGATGAAATAATTCAATCATAGACCTTTTTTTTTTTTTTTTTTTTTTTTTTTTTTTTTTAAATCACTTCATACAGACTGTTTGATACACTGAGCCTCAGCTTCTCACACATTTCACTGGAGTGAAAACATGAAGAAGAGAGCGAGAAATGTTTTCATTCAGATTGGAAATGTAATCAGTGTGTAACACTGAAACCTAAATAAGGGTGAGGAAAAAACTATTGTGATGGAAATGCTGGACAGTTACAGTAAGAATCATATACTGGACATTATTGTGATTCAGATACTTTTCTAAAATTGTATATTTTAGTTAGTTTACAACCAATCTCTGTTTTGATCAGCTGAGCTGTTTCCCAGATATGGATTAAACCTGGTCCTGGACTGAATTGTAATGAAGATATCTACTGGAAAAACTTCTTAGTTTGGTCTGGTCTTAGTCCTTGTCTGGGTCACTGGCCTCTGGACTTCAGTGTTTAGTTTGTTGCCATATAAAAGCTTTTTTTTTCTAAGCCTGTTTTCTTACTGCTGTTGCTCTTTTGTCGAAGCACTGTTAATGGACATGAAGGCAATGCATAAATAGCTAAATATTTATTTATCCAGATTTCTTGTAATTTATTGTTTTCAGTTTTTGTCTCATTAAAACTTTGCAAACCAATATTCAACTCTGATTTGTTTTTCTTTCTTACAGCTTTCAAACCAGGGCTGGAAAATACTGTACGTCTGTTGATCGATCTTTACTGTGAATACTTTGCATTTAATTTAGAGAAAAACAAATAAATATTAGATTTAACAAAACAGAGTATCAACTGAAAACGTTAGTTTTGTGAGAAATTTGTTTCCATATCAGTCAATCCTGATCAGACTCTTTTTAAGGATGGATTCAGGTTTGAAGCAGTTTGACCAAAGAGCTACTAGAATAGGTCTGGTTAACGTTTTGTTATTGGTGATGACTTTATGCTACTTGGACCAAATCTTAACCACAAAATCTAGAAGACAAAGACAACTGCGAATGAAATACTGACATTAAAATATTTTTAAAGCACTTATTGGTTTTGATCGATGAATCCTTTCGTCAATAAAATGTCAGTTTCTCAGGTTCTGAGGTCCAACACAAAATTTCAAATAATATTAAACAGAGAAAAGTGGAAAATCTTCCCATTTGTGAAGCCGGAATCAGCAAATTTTGTCCTGATTGTGAAATCATGTAAACAATCAGATCTCAAATTATTTGCAATTTTTCTTTTTTTTTTTTGTCAGTCAAGCTGATTAAGTGACTTGTTGTAGCTCTGGAAATGCTTATCTAATCTTTATCAGATGTAACCGTGCTGCTACAACACAATATTTTAACACAGTGTTGATGAATTCTATCAGTGCACTCAATCAGAAAAATCAAACTACTGTATCTTATGTACACCAGATGTTTGTTGTCACACACGTCGACATTTTTCCCTCCCAGTTACTTCCTGCTGTTCTTATCTACATCTGATCATTTCCCCACTGTTGTCAGGTTTTAAACTCTTGATAAGGAGATGAAAGCGTCAGTGTCGAGGCCGAGCAGATAACAGTATGTGCTACAACTCAAGTTTAATCAAATCACACCCACAGTCCTGATGAAGCAGATTAGCTGAGTTCTTGACTCACTAAATAATACCTGAATAATACCTGCTTTTCCAAATCATAAATATATAAGTATTATAAATGTCTTCAGGAACTTTAAAGCAGCTATAATCAATATTTTTTTATAACAATGTAACAAATGACAATGTGAAAGTCTTGCTTGTAGTAATGAATCTGCAGCATCAGATACAGAGCTCTATAGCGAGTTTCAGCTCAGTTTTTAAGTCTCACGTTCACAACTTCACCATCTTGATTAACTCTCTCTTTTCTCTAAAAGAAAAGCCAGTGACTCCACCTGTCCAGCACCAGACAACAAGCGTGATCACCAGCTTGTGGAGCATTTAGCAGCTAAATAGCAAGATATTTCCCCTCGGGAGTTCGAGGCTAAAACCAGAGTGAGTGAATGTTGGACTTAAATTCATCAGGTAGAAACAAACGCCTCCAAATGAACGATAACATTGCTCTGTAACTTCTGGATGTGTAAATAAACAACTGTTTGCTAACGAGTTTGCCTTATCAACTGTATATCTTTCTGTATAGATGACTTTTTGAGGATGTAAAATGAAATTAAGTTTACCTGACACTGGAATGTACTGCTTATTCAAAAAGTATTTCCTGTTGCTTTAAACCTGCAATAACTGACTTTTTGGCCACTTGGGGGCAGCAAAGAAACTGTAAACAAAGACATATGTTTTAAGTTGTTATGGTGAACTTGTTATGAAAAGAGTTGCCTATTTATCTATTTATACAGCAACATTTAGAGTGATTGATTTGGTTTTAGAGCCTTTTCAATAAATAGAGACCTGTGGGAACCAAAACAGTAAAGTTTCATGGCTGGAAAACCAAAACAATGAGCTGAAAGATGCTAAAAAGCAGAGAGGAACTACAGACTACTATGAGCGACCCCTTTCACACTCACATTTTATAGCAAAAATATTGATTATATCCAGCTTTAAAACAGGATTCTTTGGCGTCTGTATTCCAATATGATCTACACTTTTAAAATAATATGTTGCTACGACGACGAGGGTAAAAATCGCCCATTGCACTAAATTAAAACTCACACATTTGAAGTCGTTTTTAAAAACTAACCACATCATCCTTTAATTTACAAAGATAATAACACATAGACGCTGTACAGTTGAACTTTGATTACCACTGCGGGCAGAGCTGTAAACACTCGACGAGCTCTTAAAAACTATTATTAAGGCTCTTTGAGGAATCGTAATGCTTCACCACACCCGTCTGTTAACCATCAGGGACACTCACTGATGAAGTCTCTATTGCTTTTTATACATGCAACATGTACCTGTAGAGATGTATGTACAATAGTAGAAGTAGATATTTTTAAACTGCTTGTAGTCAGTAATACAAAACCAGAAATCCACAGTGTAACGACGCCAAGTCTTAATATATAAACAATCTAACGGAGTAAAAGATTTTGTATGCAGGATCTGGAGCTTGAATTAAAATCAAGACATTTTACCTGCTGAATTCACCACATATATCTGCTTCTGTTAGTGTGCGTGTGTGTGTGTGTGTGTGTGTGTCACTGATGAGGGTTGTAGCTCGGGTGAAGCTGAAGAAGCAGACTCCCAGCATGCCAAGCGTGTCCAACTGTGCCGTCTGCAGGAGCGGCCCGACCTCCACCAAGACATCACCAACCTCAGGGCCGAGGGAATCTGCACCACCCGCCTCCTGCACAACGTGAAAACACAAGCGCAGAGAGACGTGTTCAGTATTCAGTCGAGTCTTTATCGATGGCACCACAGTGTCTGGTATGAGTGAATGTGTTGTGGTTATCATGAAGGACGTCATGTGACGGCTACAGACTGGCATAAAGGACATGACACGGCGCCGTTATGTTTAGTCTTAGTCAAGTTATGTCTCACATTAGAGACACGAGCATCTGTTTCTCTTTCAAAACCCAGGGTGTCGTCAAGCGCTGCGACTTATGATTATCGTCTTGATTCAAAAGCAAAAAATGTTGGAAAAAGGTTCAAAACACAAAAATATGCATTTTAATATCATATATGATCCTGCCGTTTGAAAAGCTACAACCTGTACATGTCTCGACTAATTGATCAATCCACTACTTGTTTCAGCCCCAGTGTCTCATCATCACATCACATGCTACAGTTTTAAAGAATTCTCCAACACCAACCTGCAAATCCTGTTTGTATGATTGAAATGATATTGGATTTCGAAAGATCTTGGTTTAGTTTAATAAATACCTCAAACTTGAATCACTGTATTAGAGGCACACACAGGGGCTGGGTTCAGGGCATAAAATCACAGTGGGAAATCTCAGGTTGGCCACTAGAGAGCAGTCAGGTCAAAGCACAACCACGTGAGCCTGTTGAGCCGGGATTCATGCTGTTGTTGGGACATCAGCTGTGTTTTAACCCTGCAGAGCGGACCGTTTAACATGACTGTGAAAACAGTTTGGAGAGGCTCCAACCTGTTGTCATTAGTTTCTAACAATAGACGGCCTGCGCTGCCGATAAGGACTTTTTTTATCCTTTTAACCGGCAAAGCTATTGTTGGAGGGTTGCGTTTTGTTTTTTCCTCTGTCAGGAAAAAAAGAGATAAGCAGTAATGTACACAGCTCACAATGCTGGACGGATACAAAACATGAGGGAGTGTGAACAAACTGCTCTACGGACACTCCCAGTGGACAACATTCAGAGCGGGGCAGAGGTTATTTAATCCACTGCCTGTTTTCCATGAATGTTTCTGTGCTGGCGAAAAAGTAGGAAGAAATGATCCTAAAATATGGAATTTAACAAATCACAGACCTGTTTAAATACGTGGGATAATACAAAGACAGGGAGTAAAATAATAGTAAATATATAGTTATTTCTTTCATATATTTTGTGTTAAATTTGTGATAATTTATTTTTTTCATTTAATGGTTTAATAGGGACTGGTCACGTAAACATTTCTACATATGCATTTGATTTTTTTATTTTTTTTTTTATATCTGTAGCTCTGGTCGTCCTAAAAAACATTTACAGTTACATTTACAAGCATGCAGAGCAATAATACAAAGTAAATGTATTTGTTTTAACCCAAATAAAAACTAATCAGTTGTGAACCTCAGGAGCATATGTTGTTCATTTGTAAATCAAATGTCAGGTTGACAGTTTCAGTTAGGGCAAAGAAAGAGATCCTTACAGATATTATACATATAAAATGATACAATATGTTCAAGATTATAATTCAACAGAAAAAACTCTGTGTTTAGTGGTTAGTGTTTAATAAAGATCAAAAACTTCTGGCCTTTCTCTCCTGCTGCGTGAATTTAAAACAGATTTTCCTTCATAAATCATGTTAATGACAAAAATATGGACTAAAACTGCTGGAACTGATCATTTATGTCAAAGGCGTTTCTCTTACTGTCAATGAATCCTATTAAAAAGAGCACAACAAGCAAAGCTTTAGTCCATCTATTAATACTTTTTAGACTTCCCTGCCTGTCTGTGGCACTCAGCCCCAAACCTCTTAGTTACAGGATAAACCTTTGGAAACAGGTCATAGTAATTTCCTCCAACAGCTGGATGCTTTAGTCAGATGGCTCTCAAACAAGAGTAAACAGCGCATTTGTTAGGGACTATTTCCAATCGTGAATTAATACACATTTGGTGCTCTTTCATCAGTGGAACAATCCATCACAGTTTATCAGAACATCCCTGAACTTTCAGAAAGCAACTCTTAACCAGTCGCAGACAGATTGAAAGCCACTCTGAGTTTAGAAAGTTCATTATAACAAGAATAGAGCTGGGAAAAAGTTTGGTTCTATATTGTGTTTGTAAACTGGGTAATTATATCACAGAAAGTGCTGTACCTTGTTTTATTTTATGTGTATTTATTAATGTATGTGCATGTGCATAAAAGTGAAATTCATGGTTATTTTTTAGCCCTGCTAATAGCTAATGGAGAAACAAATAAAGTAAATGGGACTGAGTCAGAGTAAACTACAATGCCATGTTCGGCGTAATGAAGGAACATGTCAGCCAGTGCAACGGTGGCACAGAGGGAAAAAGGTACATCAGGCTTTTCATACATAGACAATACTTTTGATGTGAATCAAATCATTGGTGGTTTTGGTCTTTTCATGGGATTTGTTGACAAAAAGAAAAATATATACAATCACCAGCCTTATCCTTTTAACAGAGTTTCTCCTCCAGACTGTGTCTTTAACAATGATCCTGCCGGAAAAACACAAGTAACTTTAAATCAGCTCCATCAGAACTAGATGGTTAGACGTGCTGTCCAAAAACAAAAGTGTTTAAAGTTTTTCCAAAGAGCCACACTTGAAGGCGGATTGAAAACCCACCATCACAGAGAGCGAGGAGACACAACATCATTTTTTCAGACAGTCTCTCCTGGAAGACTGTCAGAGTGTGGGACTTGACTGTTAACGTTAAAATTGGCAGGAATAGTTCAAATTGTGTGAAGAATTAAAAATGAAAAACCTCGACTCCTTCCTCGCCTCCACTGCTGACCAGCATAGCGTGGGTGTGAATGTCGGATTGTCAGTTTCGGAAAGTTA
Organism: Seriola lalandi dorsalis; assembly: GCF_002814215.2. Classification (NCBI taxonomy): domain Eukaryota; kingdom Metazoa; phylum Chordata; class Actinopteri; order Carangiformes; family Carangidae; genus Seriola; species Seriola lalandi. The sequence continues at coordinate 356,926 of NW_019525472.1, read as the reverse complement.
CAGAAATTATCGGAAAGAGACAAAAACATCGGAAAGGGTTAGGGGGTGGGGGTTTCCTGAATGATGGAATATACCGGCAGCTTAAATCAGCGTCAGTTAGCAGGTGAAGGAAACAATTCTCACAGCGTCTTTCAGCCAAAACTCTGGCACCTGTGCTTTTTAAAATAGTAGATATATAAGAACTCAACACTTCTCTACTCTGGTGCCATGTGAATATAAAAAAAAATAAGTACACAACATTCAAGAATCGGCTTTAAAAGAAAGAATTTTAAATTTTTAAAGTTTTCTGTTTGTTCAGACTGATTTGATTTTAACAGTTAGTGAAGGTTGTGATTAAATATCAGCGGTTTGTGTATCAGTGTCAGTGACACTGAAGACGGCTTTTCTGTTGTTAACTAAACATTTCAGAGGTCAACACGACCTTCAGCCCGAGGCCTCTGTGGAGTCTCGCACGGCCCCTGTGCGTCACCCTGCCAGTAACAAGAGGACTTCCACACGTCTTTCCAACAATGGGTCTAAACGTGTTCCTGTGCTGGTCATGGGTTGAGAGGTATTCTCACTTCGTCCGTGTGCACATTGGTGAATAATGCTCAAGTCCTGAAAGGTGATCTATTTACAACCGTTTCCTTCTGGCAACAGATCACACGAGTGTTTTGGTTTTTTTTTTGTCCAGGTAACGATAAGACACCGCCCATTTACCATCATTATCCAGCCCATAACGTTTCCTGTTCTCAGAAACTTAAACAACAAAAAAAAAAGAAAAATGCTAAGTGGCTTTCCTACAATCTGACGCCGAGATCTTGACAGATTTCTCTTTGCCCAGAACTTGAGTTTATAAACTGAAAATATCTTCCTCTCAGAGTGAGTACTTTATGTGTCTCTATCTCTCCCTCAAACTAAAACTTCACCCCCCCACCCCTCCACCCCCCACCCCAACATGAGCACAAGTAGCCTCCTGAGTCTGCTTCAGGTTGAACCCTCTGACACTACCTCGCCAAGTCCTGACAGGACCCACGGTAACACAGACCACACTGACAGATCATCATCATAACACCGCGCTGACTCACTCCATGACAGGAGTGAATCAGCCGACACGCTGTCCCTGCTCTCACTTTGGTGATTTGGGCTGCTGGGAAGACGAGGACGGGACCTGTGATTTGGGACTCACCACAATGACTGCAGACATTTCTACGAAGCCACAGCCTGTTTTACTGTGTGTGTGTGTGTGTGTGTGTTTCTGTACAGTATGTTCAAGGCTGTATTTTGTCTACTAAGCAAAAAAATCACAGACAAAATCTGAATAAAAACAACGGAAACAAAGCAGGGATGCACGTCCTTTAAAAAGGAAAACCCTCCTTATTACAAGCAGCACGGTTTTATGCTTTGGCCTCTCTTTGTATCGGTTATGATAACTCTGATTAAACATATTCACTCATTCATTCAGGAGACAATTCAGTCCATCAGCTACTTTGATAATTAACTGAAGTCATTTTTCAAACATTTCCAGCTTCTCTAATATGAGGATTTGCTGCTTTTCTTTGTGTCACAGAAAAATCTTCTTCTCACATGAACCAAGTTATTTAAATACGTCACCGTGGGCTCTGGGATTATATTATTTATTGACTTTAAAGACATGCATAAAAGTAATTGTTAGTTGCAGAGTGATTTACAAGTTAGGATTATATTATTAAATTATCATAATGTAAAAAAGGTGACAGTGCTGTGAAGCTGTAGGGCTGCAACTAACGATTATCTTCAGTAATTGCTTAATCGTTTTGTTTATAAAATTAAGCCTGGTATCATTTCCCACAGACCAAAGTGACAAAAGCCCGGGATGTAGTCAGTTTAGTATCATGTGTGACCAAGAAGAGCATCAATTCTTCACATTTGAGACGATAGAAACATCATTCAACATTATTTAATGTGACAGAGACAGTGAGAGCGAGACAGGAAGGTTGGGGAGGGAATGACATGCAGCAAAGATCCACGGGCTGGATTCAAACCCGGGCCGCTGCGGTAAGGACTGAGCCTAAGTGGTACCGTTACAATTACTCAATTATCACAATAGACGCCGATTAAATTTGTATCAATCAAGTAATCGATAGTCAAGCAGTTTATTGTACCAACGTGTGGGACAACGTAGTTTTAGTTAAAGAGACAGAGAAGTCTGTGAATCAAATCAAGCTTTAAACATTGAGCTATAATGGACCGCGATGATGACACGTGACTTGTGTTAGGATGAGAAGCACCTGCCCTGAAATTATAATCTATAATTCTACAAATAAACCCACTTTTAATGTTTCTTTTAATTTATTAATTCAATGGAAGACGAGGAGATAAAAGGGAATCAAACCTGAGTCATACCTGTAGTTGAAATCTAGTACATCAGTCTCAACATTTTATTTCCCACAGTAATGAAGACACAGCGAACGCTCAACAACAGAAGTTTGCATTCATCCCTAATGCCACAGGAATTGTTTGTGTACAGATACGTTACGTGCTGTAGGTCAGAAGTTAAAGCTGCTCTTTAAATAGACGTTCTGAGAGAATAACCTGTTTTAAAGGAGTATTCATTGTTTGTTTTGCCACAAAGGGGCATCACAAAGAAACTGAAAGCACAACACTGACATATTATCATCTTATACATGATTTTGCTTTACAATCTGACCTTGTTAGCGAATCGTAACGAGTGTGTGTGTTTTTGCATTTTTGTTTACTTTATTTCTTGTTTGGCAAAATCAGGTGGATCCACCCAAAAGTCAAATTGTTCCTTGTATATTAAAAAAAGAAAACAGTGAGTAATAAAAAATCGAAAAGGCTGGAATCAAGGCGAAATCAATGCTCCACTATGTTCACCAGCTAATTGCTGACTGTGTCACGCTGCTTCTGAAAAGTGGAGCTGCAGAGTTCGGTAATTACTCTTGTCAGGTTTGTCACTACGAGCAACTCTTTTCACATAACAACATAAAAATATATTTAAGTGTAGCTTTAAAACCTCACTGCTCACGTTTCTGGCAATATTTGATTTGTTTCAGCTTTAATAAACCAGAATTGTCCTTTAACAAAAAATAAATAAATTGTGGGGGTTTTTTTTTATGTTTCATGAGTGTGTACATGTCCGTGTGTTTGCACCTGATGGCGTCTCAGAAGAAATTCTTGATGAAGGGGGTCACTAGTTTCACCCACAGCTTGACGTGGCGGTCTGGCCGCTCGAACGTGGAGCTGGACACCTCAGTGGAGCGCTGGTACAACATCTCCTGCTCCTGAGAGACGGAGTTTGAAACACAGGTGTGTGTTCAGTAAAGATTTACTCAGTCATTCATCATCACTTCTCACTGTGGTTAGATAGGAAAAAAAAAAAAGAAAAAGAAAAAAGCAGCCGACCTCCTGCAGCTGGCTCTGCAGCTCCTCATTCTCCGTTACTATGGCGATTTGGGCCTCCAGGTCACGGTGAACCGAGCGGTAACCGAAATTAGGGGAACCAATTAGAGTGAGGCAAGGCCGATCCTGCCCCTGGAGGTAATACCACAGACCTGTAGCGGGTAGGAGAAGCGGAGTGAGCCGGTGAGGAGGTAATGCTTCAGAGAGCCGCTTCCAGCAGGGATTTCTGTCGGCCCAAACCACAACTAAAAGGAAGCACATGCAGAAATCCCCAACGTAGATCCAAAACCCCAAAGTATGAGAGAGAGTGAGTGTACATCCTTGTCCTGAGGCCACGAGAGAATGACTGTACAAGCCGTCGTCTCTCACGCTACATACCGCCGTGACCACAAGAACAGCAGAGCAGGGAGAAGAACAGTGAGAGTGATGTGTTTTTATTATTTTCACTGAGCCAAACACAACTAATCTGGATGGTGAGCCCTGGTTTAGACTGTAATATTTAGTAAGACATGTTGAATTGTGGGAGTTTGTGCTGGAATAAGTGATCCACAGAAAATGAATGTGTTTGTGCCCTTTTGTTTCCTCCCACCTTTGGCGTGGAAGGTCCACTGTGCTCTGTGGTACTCGTGCAGGTGTACCCTCTCCTGTTGGCCCAGCTGGCACACCCGGTTGTAAAACTGTCTGGCGATGTGGATGTAGGCCGCGGGGATCGCTCCGGCGACGCCCTTGGCCCCGAAGAACCCGTTGACCTCGGGGGAGGCGGTGAGGATGCGGTAGCTGGCTCCGGCCCCGAGCACCAGCCGCATGTAAGCCCGGGTCAGGTTGAAGTAACCTGATGTTAGAAACACAGTGGAGTCTGGCCCGGCGTCTGTCAGCAAACGCTGGAGGTTCGGTGCGAGACAGAGGGTGAAGAAAAACGAGTCACAGGCTTGTTTCTAATTCCTGACATTGTGAAAAATAGAGTTTGTTGCTGTGGTTTCACCGTGGCAAAGAGTTTTATTACAGCTTTACACATGAGGGTCGTTATAGAGCCGAGCAGTGTGGTCTGATTTCTATATCATATTGTCAGTTTAATCATTACCATGTTGTTCAATACACCAGGACATTTCATTTCTTTCTTCATGTTTGATTTTTTTGTCTGAATTAATTAACAGTATGACAAGTTTAAACTTATGGATTTCTTGACTGGAGTTTGGGCTGAGTGAACTGAAGTTTTGTCAGTTTAATTATATGATATTCAGATTATTTATTTCTGAAATTGAGTAAATGTAGGTCTGTAAAGGATCATGATGTTGGATATTTGATAAATTGTCATTATTTTTACTTTTTATAATTTAAAAATCTGGAATTTATTGGTATTTTTTCTCATAATTAAAAACAAGTGAAAATCGAATCGTCCATGTTACAAAACAATTGTGATTTTCAAAAACGTTACAGCTTCCAATGCAACCACTATGAAGTTGAAAATAGTTTTATGTATTTCTTCACTCACACAAGGAAACTTTGTTCTCTGTAAACTACAGTGGTCAGCCTCAACAACATCTGAGTGCATGGGAAAACAAAATCTGGTTAGAATTTTAAACAGATTTACTCCTTTTAAAAACAAGCTAAATATCCCAAAACCGAAAAGTGATGAGTCTTATATGAAACGCTGCTTTAACCCCTAAACAATTTACAGGAAGCAAAGCAGCACAACGGCTGTGTTTAAGAACAGCTGCATCATCATCAGTTAGATCAAAGCAACCAATAAAATCAGCTACAAAATAATGTAAATAAATATAACACTCAAAGTCTCCTCTCGAAATGTTTGCTGAGACAAATAGTGCCGATTCCAGTTTGTGCTCTTGTATTGAATTACATTATACTGCACTGGTGATCATGTTATTGCGTTCATTCCCAGAATATGTGACTAATAAACCCTGAATTAATGTTCAAATATTTATCCATGGTTTATTAGTCACACTGCTTTGAGTAAGTCACATGTTTAACAAGTGATATTTATTACTTGTTGCTGAGGAAAAACAAGCATAAGGGCAAATTCAGCAGCATTACGCTGCCAAACTTGTGTTTTTGTTGATTTTAGCTCCAAATATGACTCAGCAATTCAGAGGTCGTCATGGTGTGGGGACTCACCTGTGTGACCTGCTCGTCCACCTGGATGCCCAGAGGTTTCATCTGGACCAGAGGGAACACCCAGGTGTCGTCCTCCCCCTCGCTCATCCCCTCGTCCTCAGAGTCCTCAGACCGGTTCAGCAGCCGCTGCCTCATGTGAGCCGTGTTCATGACCTCCATGATCCGCTTCCGCGCCACTGCTGAGAAGTCCTGCCTGTTGCCTGGTTGCCGTGGAAGTTCAAAACATGAGTATACACATAGACAGAGATAAGTCGGGACACTGGGAGGTGGTCAAACTGATGGGGTCACAGTGTTGTGGGCTCTGAGTAAGTGTGTGTGAGGACGGTACCACTATCTCTGTGAGGACCAACTTTGGTTTTAAACCACGGTAGCGAGGACATTTTGGCCTGTTCTCGTTATTCAAAGGACAATTTGAAGGTAAAGTTCTGGTTTTAAGGTTGAGGTGAGATTGAGGTTCAGGTTAGGGGTAGGGGTTGGAGTGCTTTAGGTTAGGGGCTCAGGACTGCATTATACCAACGAGGGTCCAGCATAGTGTGTGGAGACGCATGAAGCAGACGTACGACCTCAGCTAAAGAGCAGCACGACAGCTCAGGTTATCAGTTTAACCATCAGTTTACTGTCGTTTCAGCCGACCGGTCATGGAGACAGTAGAGCCAGACGGAAAACATGTGGCTCCACTCGGCCACCAAGACGCCCCGAGAAACGACAACTCTTTAATCAACATATTTTTGTTTGGAAAAAACTAAGTTAACTGCTTCTAGCAACCGCAACATCCATGTAAACTAAAAATGACTTCAGCAGGATGAATTTATCTCTTGTCCCTGATTGGTTAGTGTAATGTGTTTTCCTCCATTTCATGTAACGTTTTCTTTTAATCGGACTGGATGTTCTCTTTTAATGTATGAACAAACCGTATGAACTGATCTCTGCAAATAATGTACACTTAATGATTAAGCGAGATAAACGTACTTTGTACCCTGGATGAAAGTTGAACTGTCTGCTTAAACGTGTATTTGATAGTCACTGTATAAAAGAGCTAAGTTTGAGATTGGAGGGTGTCCAGACTGTGGCAAAATTGCCTCTACAGTTAGGACCAAATCAAACATAATGATAATCCCACAACAAAAATCGCTGAATAAATAATGTGAAGGAAAATGTCTGGAGAGTCTCCTGATCAGACCTGATGCCACTAGAGATGAGTGAGAAAATGTGTGTGTACTGACTCTTTAAACTACAGGTAACTGCACAGCATCAGTACTTTGTGAATGAATGAATTCATGGTTTCTGGGTCTGTGTGATGCAAGTTTTATCAGCAGCCCGACTGTAGTATGAAAAGAAGCGTGTGGCTCAACGAAGAGGCTGCAGAAACCATTAAGTGGCCATAACATTGCCTCATGTGTTATTATTGTACATCAGGACACCTCATTGGTTATTATCAGTTACAAATCTTCTCTGTCATCCCCACAAATTAGATTTCATTGGAATTTCACCAGTGTGTGTGTTTCTGAACTAACCATGCGTGTGTGTGCAGTTCCCACTACATATCGTCTTCCAGCAACACCGTGACATCACAACTCTATTCCTGGTGTTCGTTACCACGGCGGACCGGTCCTGCAGACATGATGTCATTCATCCCTCAAACTAACATCCTGGCAGTCTGCGCTCGAGTTACGGACACACTGTCCGAGTGTGTGTGTGTGTGTGTGTACCGAAAAAAATCCTGACAATTTCACATCCGGCTGCATGACTGGCCAACCGCAAGAGCTCTCTACATCTTTCTTACTACACACACTCACACACAGTCCGACCATCATTTATTCGCCTGTCTAAGCTTTCAAGCTCCATTAGTGAAATCCATCGGCTCCTCTTGCTGAAACCCGGGCAGGTGCCACCGTAACTGACCGTGAGGTGTCAAAACATGTTGGGGGGTAAACATGCGCCTGTGTACACACACGCGCGCTTGTGTTACCTTTGTACGGGTGCACCATGCCCTCCAGCATGGTGACCGAGTCGTCGGGCTGAAGCTGCAGGGAGACGTCTCCCACGGCGTCCACCAGCTCGGAGAAGAAGTCGGCGACCTCCCTGCAGTTCTCCAGCAGCACGTAGCGGTCCTGTCTGTTGGTGAAGTAGGAGTCGCTCAGGTTGGCCCTGCAACAAGGGAGCAGAGGAAGCATTTTGGGAAAAGGAGGAAAGAGGAAGAAGACGGATGAAGGCGTGTTTCATAGCACATTCCGTGTTTCTAAAAATTTCTAAACATTTCTTGTGAAGCCAGGTCCATCTGAATAAGGTGATCTGATCGGTTCAAACTCTGAACTGCAGTTGGGAAAAAATCATGCATGCATGTTATTGGTAAACGCCTCATGGAAACATGAGAAGAAAACAACATTCAAGACATTTTTCTTACACTTTTTTGTGCTCATGCTCTTCAATCTTGCAAACATGGATCTATGTGTGTTAGAGCAGGTATGACCTTGAATCCCTGTTTGCCCAACAGCAGCAGGAAGTGTAGATGTTGTGCTAGCACTTCTTGTTGTATTTACATTGTACGGTTGCTGAACTAAAGGGTGAAGTTAAACATGGTAAAACAATGTCTGTTGGGGTGTTGTGGCTAATTTGAATCTTTTGACTTTGCTTGCGAGTGTTGCCAGAGACAGTACGACCTTTTCCATTTGAATTTAGCCCTGAGAAAACCATGTAAACAACATGAGGACCAAACATAAGACTAGACAATTACATTTTACTCACAACATCAGACTGTTGCTTGAGCTTTTTGAAACTATTTGCAAAACTATGAATGTCGTCAGAGAGGGAGACTGCCTGGAAATGTGTGCTGTTATCCCCCTGTTTAAAAACTGTCATCACAGCTGGCTTTTCCCGCCACCTTCGAGTGTGGCTCCTCGGATCAACTATAAACACTTATCCGAGGTGGTCGGACAGGACGTCTCTTCTTTTCTAGTATAACTCGGTCCAAACTGACCTTACAAGGCAGCTGTATCTCTCACAAGCGGGAATCCATCTTCGGGGATCCAAGCTATTGGCTTGTGGCCAAAGCACAGAGCTTCTGACCAATCAACGTCCCATGAGGGAGGAAACACTGGCAGCTACAGGCGTGTTTTCTAACAACAATGGCGGCTCCTAAAGACGTTTGCATAGATGCTGCTGTAGCATCAGTTATATCAGAACTCGGGGGTATTTCTTCATCGACAGTAGAGGACAGAGTTTGATGTGCCAAGTGGCTTCACAGGAAGGATGCAGAATCTGATTGGTTGAAGTTAGCACGTGACGGACAGTCATAGACAAACAGATCACTTGACAAGTACCAAGTACTGAAGGTCCCTGCCCTTTTCCAGTTTCCAACAAAGTCCTCTCAGATGACTGTGTGTAACAAACCATGTGGCGTGTCAGGTTACGTCCAAACATTTACCTCTTCAAGTCGATTTAGTGTCTTTTAGAGTTAGTCAACCATAAGTCTTTTGTTAGCCCAGTTTAAAACAGCACGGACTGATGGCTGTCGCGGATGATTAGCACCAAAACACAGTCTGAAAAACTAGCAAGTTACAGTTTACAACCATCACAAAACTGGAGCCATGACACGCGACAAAGCTTCACATATGGACGTTGGTGTGACGAAGCTACAAATTCTAAGACATGGAGACTTTACACACATCTGATCTGTATAATCACCACAGTGTCAAGTGTTGCTGCAGAACATTGTGATGTCACCGTGACCTTTGACTTTTAACCATCAAAATCTAAATCGGTTTGTCCTCAAGTTCAAGTGAATGTTTTTGCCAAATTTGAAGAAATTCCCTCAAGGCGTTCCTGAGATATCACCGTCACCACAATGGGGCCGACAAAGGTCGGCTGCTATAAAAATAACTTGTGTGGAATTTATTGTGCTTTAACTGTTTTATATCATGTTTCCTTTTACAATAGAAAACTCACAGATGACGATTCTCTTCTGCTTTGACCAACAGTATCTCAGACAAACAGGACTAGTGTGACAGTGCGTCGCATCAATTGGACAAGGGAGGGGTCGTCTCTATTTCTGGACGATACAGAACGTGTTTACTCGTCTCCGTTGTCTGACACATGGTACATTGTTTACTTTCCCCACGAGCTCACGGCTCGGGTCAGTTAAAGCGGCGTGTGCCATTTTGTGTGCTGAACTGAAATGGAGTGGAAACCACAGTCAGAGAGCACAAACCGGCGCTGTGCCCACTGGGTTTTGGAGCACACCCACTGCTCTCCATTTTCTCCGCATACGTCGAGATGTGCGCCGAGAACATTTCCGAGCAATGACATTAACCACCTGCACTTTGAGAATGCAAATGTACCGTGGACCAGAACGAGATTAAACAAGGGTGAAAGCAGACAGTGGCGAGGGGGAAACGGTCACGCTGACACCAAGGTGCAGCCAGACTAGACTTTCTGTCTAGGAACAAACATACCCGCTGATGATTATGCTGTCATCAAACAGGTAGACTTTGATGTGCTGGACTCCGATGGTCTCGTTGAAGCGCTGAGGGACCAGCAGCCGCAGCAGCCCCCTCAGGTCTGGAGTGTGGTACAGAGAGACCCGCATCTGAGAGGAGAAGCGCTGCAACAACGGCAGCAGCATGGTCCTGGAGTTAATCTGCCCTGCACGTTAAACATAAGGATGATGAGCGCGGTGCTCTGCGCTGAACAGCTGCAAAGAGATCTCATGGAAAGCGGCAACAACCTCGTGACCCGCGGGTGTAGTCCAGCAATATGGAGACCTTCAGGTCAGGAGAGTGACTGTTGTCCAGCGAGCGTTGTAGAGCTTCCTCCATACAGTCCACCTGAATGAAAACAAAACATGATTACATGAGTGCTGCACTGACTCAGCATTGTGCTTCTATAACACGGCTGCCAGTCTCAGGATGTACAGTTAAAAAAAAAAAAAAAAGTATCAGAATTTCACAGCATTTCTGGAGCCATAAAAGGCTTTATACTTCTTTCACATATTCATTAGAAGTGCAGACCTGTAAACAGACTTTGATGTCAAACATTCGTGGAGTTCCCCAGATTACACAAAACAAATTGCTGCATTGTGGGAAAGTTTCTCAAAGAGACGATCTGATTATAGCTTCCATCTGACAGATAAGCTTCAAGTTAAGTGTTCAACCATCCACTGCACAAAGTGGTCTTGTGCAGAACTACTTTTACAGAACTGAAACAACTAGTTCATTATTCAATTGACAGAAATTAAATCAGCAACTATTTCGGTTTATCGTTTCAGTCATGTTTCAAAGCAAAAATGTCCGGCTTGTGCTGTTGTAACTTCTCAGATGTGAGGATTGTTTATCTCTGGGTTTTGTGCAGTTGGCTGTACAAAACAAGACATTCAAACATCTCACCACAGGCTCTAGGAAATTATAATTTTAGGCTTTTTCATAATTTTCTGATAATTTGTAGCCAAAAAGATGAACTGATTAATTGAGAAAAACACTAGAGACTATTTTAATACTCAATTAATCATCTATCCAACGCATTTATTGTTTTTAGCCTCTCAAATGAATTGAACATCTTCAGGTTCTGGACTGCTGTTTCAGGCAAAACAAGATGTCACCTTGAACTTTTGAGGTGCATGATTTGACCATTTTCTGTCATTTTATACACAAAAGATTTAATAAATAATACAGAGAACATTTAAACATACAGCACATGATAGTCATTTGTTGAAGGCCGGCCGACTAATTTTCTCAGAATTTTGGGTAAATGTAATTTTTAAGACTCCAATCAAACTAAAAGATCTTCAAGCTGCTCAGCTCTTTTCACTCAAATGGAAAACTTCTGTCAACACGATTTTACTTGGAACAACCAGTTGACAAAAAGACTTCCTGTGGTCTGTGATCATGTTCTCACATCTTATTCTACAACAGTGTTCACAAACCACAAACTGAGGTTTGTACATAGATGACATTGACTGTCGGCTTTCAGCGAGCGTCATCACTTGTTATTGCAAAGGAAACAGCTGACAGACTCGGGGCCGGGTAGCTACGGTTACTTATCTTAATTTCTGTGGAACTCTCCAACTTGCAGTAACCTATAGTTTAAGTGCAAAATGAACACATCCAGTAGCTGTGGTTTCAGGTAAAGCCTTGTGTTTTCTCTCTGTGTCTCACTACATGTGTATCTGTGAACAAGACTGAGCCACAAAACAAAGATGATTATTGATTACTTGGCAGTGGCCATCGCTTATCAAACACTAGCCGTCTTTTATTATCTGTTTACTGAGCGTGGGAAAAGCATGACTAACTCCTCACAACAAGGAAACTGGTAGCGACAGTAGAGTCTGTATTTGTGGCGACTTGGTGTTTGTTCCCCACCTGATGTCAAACCAATGCTTCTTTTCTTTTTACTCCGGATAAATTGTGCATCTGGTGCCCAAATGCATTCATTACACGTCACCCCAGAGTGCCTGTTTATGTGCCAGTAAAACATTTCTTCTTTCCAGTAGAGAGCTCTTTGGGGATGTCTGCACCACCGGCACTTCCAGCTCTGGAAGTTTCCTCTGGAGCAAATCTGACAATGAGTGGGAGCTCTGAGGAAAAACTGTTTATCTCTTAATGCAGAGAAGCAGCATTCAGTCTTAATGCTGTGCAAGATTTGTCTGAAGTGTTGGCGGTAAATCTAGATGGAAAATGTTTGTGTTCTCTTATTACTTCTAAGTGAATCTTAAGCAGCAGGAGTCTCAAACTCGTGGCCTGGGGGTCACATGTGACCCACAACATGATTTGCCGAGTAATTTAGAGTAATCATTTGAGTTTCTAACAAGGCTGTAAAATCAGAGCATAAAAACTGGTTATTTTATTTTATTTTATATATAACATTAAGCATGAAATTTGTCAGCATAAACACTCCAATTTACTGCGGCACACCATGCACCAAAACGTCTCTTTATAAACATAAAAGAAATTTTGACCTGGAGGACAGTTTCAACAGATTTTTTTGTGGAGTTGAACTTCGTGTCTCATTTGTAAAAGCTGCAGTAATCTCCAACTAGAAGAAAAAATGTGGCCATATTGATATATCGGCTGATATTGGCTTATTGCAGATAAATCTGTGTCCGTCTACAGAACGGTAAAGCTTCAGGCAATTTAGATGATTGGATTCTTTAGGTGTCTCATCAGTCCAAAATTAATTCTGCAGTACGACAACGAGCCCAAACATACAGCCAGAGTGGTAAAAAAAACAAGGGGAACAAGGAGTCCTGCAACAGTTGTTCTGGCCCCGACAGAAACCTGATCTCAGTCTGGGATCACATGAACAGACAGAAGAACTGTGTCCAGGATGCTCGGAGCAACAGACCCACCAAGTACCTTGAGACACTGTGCAGGTGTACTGAGGAGGGCCGCTGCTGTTTTAAAAAGGCAACGGCTGGTCACAGCAAATATTATTGGATTTCGGTTTTTACTGTTTAATGCGATTTGTATTAAGATAACTGGTAAATAAAAACTATTCATGACATTATTTCTGAAAGCAGTCACACTCTCAGTGCCTAAACGTTTTGGCACAGTTCTGTATATGTCGACCAATAATTGACAAGAAGCTACAATACAGAAATGTCCAGCTAGGTCTGAGGTGACTGATAAGTTGATTTCTAAACCTTACATTTGCATAGTCAGCATGTATATCTTCGCCAAAAACAAAACAAAACAAACAATACCATAGGGCCGATATATCGTAACCACATTTTCTTTCCTTTTCTAAATATTGATATTAGTAAAGGCCTGAAAAATCTAGCACCATTCAATCCAGCACGCTGCTACAATCTGCAGACGTCTTCCTCTTTCCTGCCTTTTGTTGCTACATCACTACACTTCTTGGCACATTACCGCGACCTGTAGACCAGATGGTGTGAAACTGTTGACAGGATTGTTCATCATAATCTCAGGTGTGCACACGTGCGTCCGTGAACTTCACTGTTACTAGTAATAAAAAATAAAAAAACTCTGCGGGTACCATTATTAATGTCTTTATTGTCTTTTATGAAGTAGTATGAGTTGCCTTTGGATATAGTTTTATCAAAATAAACGTACATTTCCAGATTATTTTCAGTGCCTGCACCTGCACTTAAGTAAATACACTGCACAGGTGTGGCTGTCAGTATCAGTCCAGCATTGTGTTCGAGCCTGGGATCCCGGCTTCGAGCTGAAATCACACCTGCAGTTTTCATTCTTTAGTCTAAACCGCAAACCGTGCTCACATTTTTCTACTGAATGCAGTCGAGTTCATTGTGTCCAATTACAAGCGAACCTGGTTTTTAAAATAAAGGTCACATGGACCCGCTGTACCTTAATGACTCACATTTCTTGTAATCCATCATCCTGTGAGGTTGTAGAGTTTGAGAGCAATCAAAGTCGATTCGAATGCTTTTAAATGTAATTAAGCATGTTTGACTCGTCTCTGCCCTTTTCTGTAATTCTGCCTCTCTGCTGCTGCTCGTACCAGTTAGAAAAAAAAAAACAGCAGAATACGAGCATCAGTCCAGACTGTGGTTTACTCTGGGTTAATGTTGTTATGCTAGGCTTTCCAAGCATGAAGAACAGCAGGCCATCACATGCCAACACTGGTCTCCTTATACCCATAAACCCTTGCATTTTGAGGTCATTCCTTGTAGCTGGCCTGGAGTGCATTTTCATTCTGAACAAACCACACTGCGGTTCTCTTGGAAGAGGACTCTGACTCACATTTTCTGGCATCTCTGACCAGTTATTTGGCACGCGTCTGTGTTTAGATGGCATTGTTCTCACCTGACCAAAACTACACAAGTAAAATCTCCAGAATTGTAAAACAGTGCACTTAAATGTGAATCTGTCAAGCATACAAACACACACACACACACAAACACTGTTTTTCTCACCAGCTCCTGCTCCAGCTGACCTGTTCCCAGATACAACGAGGCCATCACCACTCGCCTCTTTGCGGTCTTGATTCGTGCCTGAAGTGACAAGAAAGAAAAAAAAAAAAAAAAAAAGCAAACAATCATGACAGAGAATGAGTGTGCTGTAGGTTTGTATGCGGGTGTTCGAAATGTGGTCACAAAGGTCTGATATTTACGAAATGAAAAACTTTCAACAGAAAGTACATTTACTGCCAGTAAAAGCACGAGACATGAGCAAAGTGAGCAGACTCAGGCCACCAGGGGCCCCTAAACAGCAACTGCAAAACATCTACTTTTCAAACACTAAAAAATGGTCATTGTCTTTTTGTCATATGTTTGGTGCTTCAAAGGTTTGAAAATATATTTTCTCACTTTCTCACACAGGGATTTCTGCCACCAGTGGAGGTGAAAGACATTTAGATTGTGGTTCTCACAGGATTATAAAGTTTCTTCTTATTATTATTATTATTATCATTATTATTAAAACTTCAACAGAACGTAAATACAATTCTCTGGATAATCCACAGAACATTCAACAGTTTTCACCATTTCTTTTGGCAGAAAGAAAGGCGTGTTTTTGAATTAAATCTCATCTTTCAACAGCTTGAGCATCAACTGCAACTAACATTATTGATAAACTGCCGATTACATTCTTGACTTAATCGTTTGGCTATAAAACATTAAAAAAAATGTATATTTCCTAAAGCCCAATTTGATGTGTCTGGGTTTAATCCAACCAACGAAATTCATTCAAAAAGAAATGAATTGTCTTTTCATGTAAGACGGGAAAAAGCTGAAACTTCTCACATTTGAACCATCAAATGTTTGGCCGTTTAGCTTGAAAACTTACTTGAGCAATCCATGATCGTGTGTGTACGTGTGTGTGCCAAAAGTCATAAATACACACAAAAAGCCATTCAATTGCAACCTTCCCAATTTTCATAGGTATGGGGAAGTGTTGATAAAACAAATCACATGTTTTTTTCGAAACACACCCAGTCACACACGGGTCACCCACTCACACACATGATTCAAATAACCATGAAAAAGAGGTTATACTATATGTAGTGTTTCTAAAACTCATCATGCGCAGCGACACAAATACATCAGGGACATACATCAACACTTGGAGGGAGATTCCTCTGAAATTAACTATAAATCAACTTAACTCTAAGTCTTTCTGTCTGAGCTTAAACAATGGTTCTGTATGAGGGAAGCTCCTGCCTCTTTCCCGGCACATCAGCTGAAACAAATTCCTGTTTCGTTGTTCCTGGAGCAGCTGAATAGGCTAAAGTTAGAGGAGGCATGAGAGGATTCCAATGTGGTGACACACAGCAGGTGTGGGACCACATGAAAAAAAAGAAAGTACGTTTATACTGTAAATTCACTCACCTTTTTACTGAGTCACAAAGAAAAATAAGATTTTCTTTTAAGATTGTTGTAACTGGTACAAATCATTTCTGGGTGTTAATTTCTCCAGCAAGAATTAGATGTAACGTAGAAATATAGAGAAGTCATTTTAGAGCTGAATAATTATTGTATTTCTTGTCAGCTGTTGTGTTTCAACTCATGTGTTTGACGGTTAATCAAAATCTGATGGGAAAATAATACTTCCTCAATTACAGCAAACACTTTTGCCAACAATCAGCATTGGCAGATATCAGCCTTTCGATTCCTCTAACTCCAGCTCCCTTTGTACTTGTTTATTTAATCGTTCCACAACCAAACATTTTATTTTGACAGTGACACCGACCTTCATGGCCTGGTAGAACTGGTCGGGTGATGTGAGGATGTGGATGTGGGTGCCCGGCACCCGAAAGGCAGGTACATGCTCTGCCATCCATCGAAAGTGGGAGCAGAGGCCGTCTGTGCCCTGAGCTCCGGCCGACCCGGTGGGCCTGGCGACACGACATGGGGCCGGGTCAGCTTCGGCCAGCAGGGGAGCCAGCAGCAGCACGGAGGAGCTGGAGGGAAACAAGGGGAATCGCAAGAAATTGTTTTTATGTTGGTTCAGCTGAAAATTAGTTGCTAATTAGCAAAGTGCTAACAGACTGATGGGGGACAGAGTAAAAAATATTGGAGCTCTATCACTTAGTTGATTAATAGATCAACAGCGAAAATAATCAAGAAACCGGTTTGATAATTGTTTTAATTATTCTTACGAAAATGTCTAAATCATCTGGTTTCAGCTTCTCAAATGTGAATATTTTCTGCTTTCTGTGGATTTCTGTCACAGTTAACTTTAAAATGACATTTAAAAACATTTGGCAGGGACATTTTCCACAGTGTTCTGACATGTTATTGACCAAATGAATAATCGAGAAAATAATCGACAGATTAATTGATAGAAAAAAGTAATCATTAGCTACAGCCCTCAACGTAACACCTGCTTAGCATCAGCGTGTAAACAGTCTTGTTAGTAGAAGAAGAAGTGGACAATATTTTGATGTTATCATATTTCAGTTTTCAGTGGGATCGAGATGATTCAGAGCCAACTGGAGCTAAAAACTAACAAAATTAGTTATTGCAGTAATTGTGAGTTATTACAGTGGCACACGGTTCACAGCACTGAACATCATCTTAATTGGTTAACACAACAGTCTCATCACAAGGTCCATTTAGTAGCTGCTCTGGAGCTTTCGATCATGTCATATAACTGCAGATTGACACTGTTGCTGTTTCCAAGTTCAAGAGTGAACTGATTATTTTACATATAATTATCCATACATGTAACTGTAAACTTATTCTTATTGATAGTGATGTTATTGTAATCCATTAATGCAGCCCTAGCTTGTATCTGTTACTTTCTCTGGTTTTTGTCACCAATTACCAGCATTTTATTTTTCACCCTCACATCTGTCCAGACACATAAGAAAAGATTTTTTCTCCAACCCAAACAGATGTTTTTATCATTTCTCCCATTTAAAAGTCTTAACAGAAACCCAGCTGGATGTGTGGGTTGAATGTAAGCTCTCCAGAATAATGAATTCATGAGAAATACCATAGCTCTACAGTGTATAAACACCACATCATTATGGACGAGTCTTGTTTCCTACTTGCCTGCGGAGGCTCTGCCGGACTAAACGGGCACGCCGGCTATGTATCGCAGGAAAACAATAGTTTCACAAGTGTTGTGTTTTTGTGCTGTCTTGCAGGTGCAACAGGCTCAGATATCAGATGTCAGAGCTTCCCACCAACATATGAACACACTGGGACAGTACAAATCCAGTTCAAAAGTCTTGTTTTGTTTGTCAGTCCAAAACCTGAAGGATTTCTGTTTACGATCATGGAAACGGCAAATGTGTGGTGTTTTTGCTTAACAAAAAAGTCGACTGAAAGATTAATGGTTGTATTTAATCTTTAAGGACACAGATCCATGAGAAGATTTGACAATGTGTCTGGTTTTTCTTTGTCAGCGTCCTTAAATTCACCCCAACACCACAGTCATCGCTCTACTCTTTGTCTCTGACATAAAATCATACAATCTGGTCTGACAGTGCAGCCACATTAAATAAAGACAGGGCAGAGTGTTAACCTCAGACGTGACTTACAAGCTGATTGTCAGAAGTCATTGTTCTGTGTATTCATTCATTGCACGCGCACACACACACGCGCACACACACACACACTATATACAGTGGGTACGGAAAGTATTCAGACCCCTTTAAATTTTTCACTCTTTGTTTCATTGCAGCCATTTGCTAAAATCAAAAAAGTTATTTTTATTTCTCATTAATGTACACTCAGCACCCCATCTTGACAGAAAAAAAACAGGAATGTAGAAATTTTTGCAAATTTATTAAAAAAGAAAAACTGAAATATCACATGGTCATAAGTATTCAGACCCTTTGCTGTGACACACATATTTAACTCACATGCTGTCCATTTATTCTGATCCTCCTTGAGATGGTTCTACTCCTTCATTGGAGTCCAGCTATGTTTAATTAAACCGATTGGACTTGATTAGGAAAGGCACACACCTGTCTATATAAGACCTTACAGCTCACAGTGCATGTCAGAGCAAAGGAGAATCATGATGTCGAAGGAACGGCCCAAGGAGCTCAGAGACACAATTGTGGCAAGGCACAAATCTGGCCAAGGTTACAAAAGAATTTCTGCAGCACTCAAGGTTCCTAAGAGCACAGTGGCCTCCATAATCCTTAAATGGAAGAAGTTTGGGACGACCAGAACTCTTCCTAGACCTGGCCGTCCAGCCAAACTGAGCAATCGTGGGAGAAGAGCCTTGGTGAGAGAGGTGAAGAAGAACCCAAAGATCACTGTGGCTGAGCTCCAGAGATGCAGTAGGGAGATGGGAGAAAGTTCCACAAAGT